>NW_009952564.1:3228887-3269746 GCF_000747805.2 Chaetura pelagica | reverse complement strand
AAGGCAGGCAGGAAGGAAGGCAGGAAGGAAGGAAGGAAGGAAGGAAGGAAGGAAGGAAGGAAGGAAGGAAGGAAGGAAGGAAGGAAGGAAGGAAGGAAGGAAGGAAGGAAGGAAGGAAGGAAGGAAGGAAGGAAGGAAGGAAGGAAGGAAGGAAGGAAGGAAGGAAGGAAGGAAGGAAGATTTGCTGGGTTTATCAGACCTTTAGAAGCCATTCTACCCAAAAATTCTTATGCTTCAGAATTTTTCCATCAGTTATGGAAAGGGAAAAATAATCAAGTAATAGTCAAAAAACATTAGAGAAGTTCAAGTACAACTCAAAGCTGTCCCTCTAATTTGCCAGTTTCCTAGTATTGGGTGTGGTTTTGTTTTTGTTTTCTTTAATTCAAGATTTATTTTATATATACATAGCTTTAACACTTTTGTGCCATTCATCCCTGACTCCATCTCCTGAAACAGTGCAAAAGTGAATTTTAATTACTTATGTTTTCCTTGACATGATATGTCAAGACTATACTCTGGCTTTTTTCTATCCAATTAATTTCCCTGCTTTTTATTTCCTCAGGAATGAATGAATTAATTCTCTGCCTTCTGTCTTCTCCTCACTCTTATACTGCAATTGCTTTTGTTTCCTACTCTCAAGTGCCTTCTTTCCCAGTCCAGCTGATATGCAGAGTTCCAAGACAGGCAAGTGAGAGTAGAAAGAGCACAATAAGCATAGGATACCAAGGAGAGATGGAGCCTCTTTCAGAACCTGTTTTTATTATCACACAAGTAGATAAAGGCAACTCAATCACATGTGAGAAACCATTGAGGAGAACCAAAACCAGTTGCAGAGCATGATGGACACCTCTGATGCCAAGCACAATGAAGGTGTGTGATTAATCAGCTAGCAGATGTTACAAATGGTGTGACATACACTTGCACTCCCCTATATACACACAGTTCCCTTGCAAAAATCAGAGCACAGTGAGCAGAGCCGCCTGCTCCCTGAGGTTCTGTTCAAAGGTGTTGAATAAGGTTCTGTTCCAAGGTGTGGGACAAGCTCCATTTGTACATCTGTGTACAGGGTCCCAGTGGAGAGTCAGTGGTGCAGAAGTCTCTGGTGAACAGTTGGCCAGTGCAGAGTTGGTTGCAGTGGGAAGTTGTCCTAGACCTGTGAAGGCTCCCTCATCCTTCACCACCTCCCATCACACCATCTTCTCTTGGGTCTGATTTCTCATTTTTTCACACATCTGGCAGTAGAACTGCTCTTTCCAGATCTTGTCAGTGCTCACACAAAATTTGACTTCGTAATTACAGCCTTCACTTTTAACTTTGTCAAATTAGTACAACCTGCCTCATGATTATGCTGTATTTTACATCCTGGGAGTTATGCCAGGCCACACTTGCACTAGAGTGGAATTAGGTCCTGAATTCTAGAGCAAGTGAAACAGTTTTTAAAAGCATTTTCCTTACGGTACTGTTAGCAGAGATGACTGAAAACTCCCAAGGAAATTCTGCTTATACACATATATATATTGAGTCAGCCACAACTTTAAACAGGTAGAACTGTACTGTCCCAAAACTTGGCCAATTATAATGAAATCTGACAAGAAAGAAGTGGTACCAGAGGCTAAATTACTTTCTCAGATCCAGAAACCACAGTTCTTACCTCCCTTGTTCTACTTTCATGTTCAGTGTAAACAGACAAGCTCTATACCTTACTCCCAATTTACATCAGAGAAATCATCAAAATCAGATCCAATAGGATGAGAAATTGTTTCTCTTAAAAGGTGATTTGCGGCTTTCACCAGAGCTAATACAATTCTCTTTCAGCACAGTAGCTCTGTCTGCAGCTCTTCAGTCACACCTTGAAATAACAAGGGAATGCTTCCTAGTGAGCTTAGAAATAGTACCTTTAGCAGTTACTTACAATCTATTCACAACCCCATCTCTTGCAGAACACCTCTAAAGGTAAAAAACATGAAAAAAAAGGCTACACAAAAGCACTGCATTATCTGGATTAAAGAATTGTCAAAATACCTATTTTAGTGATGCCAGTACAATGCATACATGACAAAATTCTGCTTTTTCACCTAGTTCCATTCACTTGCTGCTTATCTTCAAATTACGTCTATAACAGTAATCCCTCATTTTACTCTGCAGCACTTACTTGCTACTTTCTGTTCACCAAGATTTGGTTCTGCCTGTCTATACACAATGGTCACTGATGTGGCAGCCTTTGAAAGAAACTAGGAAACCATACAAACCATAGAGTGTTTTTTATATCAATATTTTTTGTTTAAGCTTTGCAAACATTTAAGAGCCCCATACTGATCATCAAGACTTGGGGACGATCAATGATTGATGAGATTTCCCTACTGTGACTGAAAGACAAGCTAAAACCCATGAGAGGGCCATGCTGAGTCCTGGCACGTCTGCAAAATCATTGTGCTAAAATCCTGCAAAGAAAAATGGAAGTCTGAGGAAGAACCACCTCAGAAATACAGCAATGGAGTCAGAGAGAGACATGAGAACTGTATAGGACACCCTTGCCAATGCCCACAAGGGAAGAGAAAAAACTAAAAAAAAAAAAGTAAAAATAATTTCAAAAAAGGGTTAGCCACACACAAGACACTCCCAGAGCACACCAGTATAAAAGATAAGCTGTTTGAAACAGTCAGAAGAAAGAAGGTGTGTTAAGATTTGCAGTGAACAAGAAGGTTAATGTAGGCATTAAAAAAACATGGAAGAACAAGGTAAGAATGGACAAATGAAAGTGATGTAAAGTCTGTATCTCAGGAAAGCCTGAAATCTTTTACAAGTTCATACATAGAGCTTTGTCTGAACTGAGATACCTTTGGGTTTCAGTCATCAGTAGTTACTTCTATGCTGATATAACTCACAAATTAAACTTTCATTAAATGCATTCAGAACTTTCTATTTTTGCACATTCCAGACATTTCAGATTTTCCATAACTGTCATCTGAAGAAGTTTCAGTCCTGAAGTATAGTAGGAGAAAAATGTGCACTGTCTCTAAATATATAATATATGATGGCTGATCCATGTTGTAACATTTATCTTAGAATTTTGGTGACATAAACTAACCACTTGAGTTTTATCTATATGGGTTTTTAGGTTCAGTGTATTCCCCTTGGATAAAGGATACAGACTTGCTAGGAGCAATAATTAGCAGCCAAAAATATTGCCCTATTGCCCTTCTTTTGCCCTTGAATACATGGAGAATGGTTACCTGCTACCTTGTGACTGAACACACAGTATCCTTCATATCATATGCAGCCAGGATGCAAAACATATATCCTCCAAAAAATCCTCTAAAAAATCAGAAGTATTTTTATGTCAATATTAGCAAGAAATTAAATCATAAATTGAATTTTGTAACCCTGCCCGTGGCTATTTGACATGGATTGTAACTGATTTCAGGAAAAGAGAGCACAGAGCATGTATATAATGTTTCACAAAAGACGTAAAATATCAGGCTTTATTTATTTATTTATTTAGATTACCCAAAATACCCAATTATGAGTACATTCCTGTGCTGGTCCAGAGATTTTCACTCCTCCTTTTGCATTTTTAGTTACAAGCAGTTATGGCTAAATATTAAATAACCAGGCTTTGAAAGCTAAAAGCTTGTTTTATATATTCTTTTACTGGAACTATGTCATTCTTCTGCAGTTTATTCCGATTTCTGACTATTGACAGGACTATAATGTGTCACACATCAAAGCCATTTTATCAAAACATTACAATGTAGATTTCACAAAGACTGTGGCTAATGTAGTATGCTTGTCAAGCAACTTTTCTTTGAAATTTATTTTAATCAACTCAATATATTCTTATATTGTACATTTAGAAATCAAATACTATTTTCATGCATTTTATTTTGAAAACATATTGGAAGTGTCTGTTGTGAAGATTTAGCTGAAGTTTTAACCGTTTTTAAAAGAGATTCTTCTACAGAGACAGATTTTCTTCCTCTATAATCCATGTTTAAAACTGAGCTCTCTACTTAAAAAAAAAAAAAAAGAAAAAGGGCAGGGGGAGGAGTGAATATTAAGTAAAGACAGAAATTACTTGACACAGCTTTCCACATTGTAGAAGAAACTGAATAGGGCAAATTGTTATAAACAATAGTTATTTCAGAATTGCCCTCAGAGCCTGCACGGCTGAGAAAACGTGGCTCAGCAAAGTTGGTTTGGATGGTTCCACTGTCTAATCCTAAAACCAATACATAAATCATTAGATTTACATATAACAGACAACAAGCTCATGGAATTTCACTTAACTCCATTTTCTGATCACCAACAAGGTTTACATATGTAAAATTACTCCTTAAATACACCCTTGATTGATTCTGAATCATCTCCTAGGTTTCTCTAAGTGGTTCAGGCCACCTTGTTTCAGCAGCATCCACCCCACCACCATCCCTCAGCAGCTTTGACTGAGTCCAGGCAAGTTCCTGGAACCAGTGATGGGTGCTGACAGTTTTAGCATCTGTGTGCCTCAGATGATGATGATGCTCTCTTGGGGGTTTTCCACAGAACCTCAGGAAGAGTGGGGAAGAGAAAGTCATTGTGTGCCAGATGTATCCCTCCTCCTTGCCACTGAATCCTGAGGCTCACAAAGATGATAGCACCCAGAGGAACCACTCCACTGCCAGCACAAAACTGAATTTCACCCCCTTCAGCAAAGGATAAAAGAATTTTCTTTTGTCTCACTGCACTGGCAGAAAAATTTTATTTTCCCTCAGCAACTCTGAGCCAGTCCTGTTCCTGCAACAAACCAGTGATTTTCATTAAGAGCATGTCTCAGGTCTCTAGGAATACTACAGGGCTGCGGACCCTGACAGTCTGTTTGGGGGCAAGTGGAACACACAGTTATTCCTGTACATAATTTTTTAAGAAGGTGTAAAAGCAACAAGAAGAAGCAAGTACATTTTTGTGGGTCTGCAGAGGAACTTAAATGAAAGACATGGGATCAAACTGTTTCAGACTTCAGAAACACACACGAGTGCTTGATGCAAAGCTACAGAATTGACTACTGTGACAGCAGAATCCAGAGCCCCCTGTGCTGTATTTAGATCTGCCTGAACAACACAAAAATATTCCTTAGTAATTTATTTAGCAGCCTACAAGGGGAAGAGAAGATATTTTCTATGATTAATGTTATTGAGCCATAGATAAAACTGGTCAGATACTGAAAATACACATTTGCAAATAATTTCATAATCAATTGAATAAAACAGCTGGGACTGATATTCTATACATCAGCTGTGCTGTTCCTTTTATTCTGCGAGCCATGGGTCTTCTATCAAGAAACAAGCAAACCAAAGCAAAACCATTCCTGGAGTGTAAGGCTAACATAATGGGAAAAGTGAGCAGGTATTTGTGAAATCTCATAAAAATCAATCAAGACAAAATGCCAGGAGGACACAGAGTCACACAATTCCTTTCAGTGACTGGGGTAGCAAATACTGTGGTTTTAAGCCCAATCTTTGTGGAGTTAGCAGGTATCCCAGCCTCTGAAATAAAATGTTCATAAATTCAGAATGTTCACAGCTATGCCACAAAGAAATATAAAAGCTTTTGCAGTAAGAGTCTTTAAGCTCATAAAATGAGGTACTACATGGTTACTGGCAAAAAATGTTGTAAAAGTCCTTAATAAATGACTGTCACACCTTGTCCGAAAGTCCAAAGCACCACAGCCTCCAAACCAGCAAATAAAACAGAGACCAAACACTCAAAATGGGGTTTTTTGCTAGGTAATACAGAGACCCGGTGTGACCTAATGCTCACAGATAGCTTTCAACTGGCTGCTGGATATACTACCAGTGTTACAGGATTTTCAGGAATAAGTAGATTTTCAGTGACTCCAGAGAGAAGCTGCTCTCAGCAACAGGAAAACTACAGGCTGCTTAGGTCCTTCACGGGGACAAATGGAGGCTTGCAGAGATGGGCTCCTTCCTCCCTAGGGGAGTAAAAACAGCAACGAAAAGCATTTGAACATGTGCCAATTCCTGAAGAACAGAAGACAGGCTTATGACTCACTTTGGAGAGGTCCACACCAGCCATGGCAGCAGAGGATGGGGAAATGCCAGCATGCACCCAGCAGCTGCTCCACTCCCTGAGGAGCAGTTCCCAGGAGCCCAGCCTGGCTCCCAGCCACTGCAGCCTGTGGCAGGACTCCCTCCAATCCAACCACTAGTTTGGCATTAGCTCAAGAGTTTCTTATTCTTTACATTAATTTAATTAATTAGAAAGTTAGTTGGAAAAAGGTACATCACACCTGATACTGGCCTTTAAAATGTTATTTGAACTTCTTCTATAAGCTAACATGGAGACAAATACTTGAAAAGGCACAGCTGCCCTTCCTAAGACAAACAATACATGACTTACCCCCAGAAATGCTTCTTGCTTTTTCTTGTTTAGTAGAGGGATGGCCAGAGTTTAACTTCTAGATAAGATTAAGCCATGTTAGGCAAACTGAATGAAAAGTGTCTTTTGACCTTTTTAAAAGAAAACAAAAACCACAGCAACCAACCAAACAAAAAATCCCAAACAAAACACCACACAGAAAGAAAAATGTAAACTATTTTTTTTCAAATCAGAAAAACAGAAGCTTAGGAATCCTTGTTTTTCTGACAAAAAAAAAAAAGCATACACATACATATATACTCAGGGACAGACAGACACACAGACAAATACAGGGGAGTTGATAAGTTCAGGTAATTTTTGGAAAATTCCTCTCTGTGTAGCAGTGTTGGTTAGAGATATAATTTTTTTGCAATATTCCTACATCATCAACACCTCTTGCTTAGACGGAGTTACAGCAATCTAACAGAGCTTCTGATGACATAACTGTTCTCTTTAGCAATCAAATGTAAGCAACTAGTAGTGTGTTTGGCAGGTATAAAGTGCTTTTCCTAGATGGTACTGACACTACATCTATACTGGCAAGTATTTGAAACTTAGCACATAAGAGAGAGTACTAAAGAAGTAGGATGAAAAACTGTATCACAGTAGTGAAAGCTAATCTGGACTCATTCATAGGGCTACTTCCTTCTATTTTTCTTTTAGAACTTAGATTTAATGATAGTATTTCTGAGGAGTGTCTCCTCCTCCCTTTCTTTTTCTTCATTCTGGAAGAAAATCACAACCACATATCTCTTGTATGAAACTTGGAGAAAAAAAACCACAACCTATATTACTCAAAATAAAGGCTAAACCTTCCAGACTATCAGCTTTAGTTATGAAAGATTTTTTTTTTCTTTTTTGCTTTGATTAGACACAACATCATCAATCAAGTTCCTCAGCACTAGCTTACAAATGAACAGACCTCGAAGTGTTAATCAGAGTGGTGAAAAAAGCCACCTGCCTGTTCTTCTGCAGGTGTTAACTGCTGGAGCAATACCAGCAAGATGAAACCAGTGTGGTGGTTTGAAACAGGACAGAACCAATTTTCTTTCTTGTGATTTTAATTTTCAGTCAAGTCCCTTTTAAGTAGCTGCACTTACTGAAAATCACAGCATGTTTCTTAGTCAGTGTCCGTTTGTAGGAGTGATAATGTTCCATATTTATAGTTAAGGTAGGAGAATGGTATGTAGAACCCAGACAACTGCTTGGTTCTGCTAAACATCTCATACTCCAGAACCACAAGGGATTAAAGGGGTCACACCTGCAACCCTCCTTTGGAAAGGAGTGGACCAAACAAATTACCAAAATGGACCAAATGAAGCATCCCAGCCCATACATGTCATGCTCAGTATAAATGTGAGGGATCAGAAGGGTCAGCTGTCTTTGTCCATGGCCAGCACCCTGAGAAGATTCCGTCCACTTTTTGCCTTTGATCCCCATCCTCATGTTCCTGAATCCGTGCATTCCTACACCCAGCTCCCGCCTGCTGCTGGCTCCAAGAGCCTAGTTTGGGATGATGTGGTGATGTGACTGTTATTAGGGGCTGGGGCACGGAGTGCAATAGTGGTTTAATATACATTTCATTATTTTCCTTTTCATCATTACTGTTTCATTAAAGCTGTGTAGTTTAGTTTCCAAACCATAAGTCTCTCTCTCTTATTCTGTCTCCTTTATTTATAGGGAAAGGGAATTTTTTTTTGCTGGACCAGCGTTAAACCTTGACAACCAGGAAACACCCCCATGCACCACTTCACACATCAGCACTGACACCATTTGACCACAAGACCTACGTGGAAAATGGAAGGAGATATTCTTGTTCTGAACTGTCTTAATAGCAACAAACTTTGCCCATGCTAGGCCTACTCTTGGTGATTTGAAGAATTACACATACCACCAAAATAACTTCACAGGAAAAAAAAAAAAAAAAAAGAGAGAGAGAGAAAGAAGCTCTCTATCCAGAAGCAGCACCAGCAGGCCCAGGGCCTTCAGTCCTTGCAAACCCCAGAGCAAGTGAGGTCTGACAGGAGCAAGAAGGGACAAGCTCCTGTCTTCCACCATGGGCTAGGGCTGCCCATGCTTTCTGTGGCTACAGCCCCCCTGCCTCTAGACCCAAGGAAGAGCAAATATGAGAAAAAAACAGCTGCTTATTCAAAAAATATAACAGAATGATAACACTCAGTCTCGAGATGCCAGTACACAGTTCTCAATCAGGAACAAAACCTACTGTTTACCTTCCCAGCATTCCAAGGGAAAAATGTCCCGGTGTCTTCTTCCTTTTCTTTATAGACAGATTCACCACAATTGTTTCAAGAGGCTCCCATGCATGAGGAACTGAACTGAACCAAAGCTTAAGTCACAAGACCAACATACTTCTTCATTTTCCATATAATTTTCTCAGTTTCATCTCTATGTAAGACAGACATTCTCCAGAACACAGCTGGCAAAGGACCCCTTAATAATGTACACAATAAATAAGAGCATAATACAAAGCCCAAATCTCTTTTCACCAATAGAATTAGTCCAGCTTGATTGAGGAGCAAGCAGCATAAATCTCCAAGAGCAAAAATGCGCATCCTCAAATGCAGCAAACACACCTCTAGTGTGTTCTTTTGTTCATTTTTCTCTCACACAAATTAAAGCTAAAGGGCAGCATTCAGCCATGCATACATTGGTACTATAATCCTCTTCCCCTTCAAAGAATTCAAAACCTGAATTGCCCTTCACCAATGCAATGAAATCCTACAAAATACTCTTTCTCTGGAGGTTTGCACCAAAGAATATCAGAAGAGATCAAGCTGGACAGCTGCTAGAAGAGTAACAATGAAGAGCCTAGCAGGTATCAAAAGATGCAGGTAATCTAGCCCCTCTCTCAAGGGAGCCCTGCAAGGTAAAGACAACAAATATACTACTGAAATAAATTCTTTTTTTCAACAGATGTTTTTAAACCACAAATGGAGTGGTGATTATATGTACTGTGTTCTTGTCAGAAAGGAGATTTTTTTCTTTTCTTCCATTTCATTTTTACCAAGTGGGTACTAAAAGCCCAGCTCCATCCACTCTTGAATGTGACACATCTGTGTACTTGTAAAAAGCTGAAAAAAACTGTTGAAAAGCTACACAAAGAGAAGAAGGCCAGAGCAAATGAACCCAAGCTGCAGCCCCATAACAGTTTAAAATTCAGTTTTTCTTTCTATTTTTGCAAATGCTCAGACACTGAAGCTTCACCACAGAGACAGCTTTCTGGTGGGTACTTGTTTACTATTTGATAAATGTTTACAAATATTCTAACATCAAGATTTGTATAAAGAGAGTAAATGCTGAAGTCACAGTAGAGAATATTTCAGTATAGTCTCTCCAACTCCTACACCTTCACCCACTCACACAGTTATTGTTCTCAAATCCTGGAGTCCACATGCTTCCTTTCTTTTCTGCATTTGATCTGCAAATTATTTCTGATTTGATGAAGAAGCATGGTCACCAGGATATCATTTTATTTGCAACCAAAATTATGTGGACCTGCTAGAGAGAAAACCACAGATTGCTATCAATAGGGCCTCCATTTTGCTATATTCCTGGCTGTGACTTTCAGCTGTAACTTTCCATATACCATGGGGAGCTTATAAAATCCTGTACACGAAGAATAGAGCATGCATTTTAAATTGTAGAGTAATTAGCTAGTAATGGCCTCCTTTGGCTCTTCTCAAGCATAATTTCCTTCCAGTCTGCCACTGTTGTTAAAGTTTATTAAAATTCAAATTAGATTAAAGTAAAAATTGCTTCATGACTTTGTTTTTTGTTTTGTTGGTTGTTGGTTGTTGTTCTGTTTTCATTGGGGTTTTTGTTTGTTTGTTTGTGCGGGTTTTGTTTGTAGTTTTTTAATGTAGAGAAGGTTTTTCTGTGCCATCCTTTTCAGGAAGGTGTAGGCATGTGCAGCAGCTTGTGTATTCCTTTTGGACTTGATGCTCATGGGAAAGGTGGGTACACCTTATTTGAAACACAATACACTGCATGTCTTTTTGTCAGCACATAAATCAGGGCCCTACAATAAGATTCCACCAGTCAGAAAGTTGTGTTTCCTCCCATAATGGAGGGGAGATGCAGTGTTCCGCTCTTGAACTACACTGTAGCCTAGCTAAAGTGCACATCAAACAAAACACCTGTCTGTGGGCTTTGGGCAGGGTGGATTTGCAAGCCATACCAGAGTAAAGCTCCTGGCAGACTTGAACAGACAAGCTGTGTGTAATGGGGGCAAGCCATACAGCTGTTCCTTTGTGTTCCCTTTGCCATCTTAGCCTCTGACAATTATTTACAGATTAGTTCTAGATTTGCCAGCTGGCTGCAGGCAAAGAAACCTCCTGGGTAATACTAGATCAAGAGAAGATGCTGATCAAAAATATTTATTTAATTTTTTAAGTGGAAAAAAACAAAAAGCTTTTGCACAGTAAACTTCTCTGTATCCATTTACTAACAAATTCTTTACAGCTTGAAAAAGAAGCATCTGTGTTTCTTTAGTGAGTCACAAAACTAAAGTTTAAAAGTAGCAGATTATTATGACTGGAAAAGAGTAGGAAAGGAGATGAAAAGGGACTGCTAATTTTTTCCCTTTCTTTTAGACATCTTCAAAGGGAAAACCCTAAAACTAGGGAAAGGTACTGTGAATCTCTGGTAACAAGAATAGTCTCCACTCTTTTGGTATGAAAGTATTTCAAGTGTCACACAATATTTCTTCACAGATGTTTTTGTTTGACTCTTTTCCAAAGGTAAAACAAATTCAGATTCTTAACCTTGTACCAGAATAGCCAGCTTTAAGATTAAAGCACTTTTTCCACTATCATAACAATGCCATTGGCCTCATTTTGCTTAGCTGGTACTTTCTCCATTGATTTAGTCCCACCGCACATAAGGGAGTTATGCTGAGTTATTTTGCAGTAAGTGGAAATGGAACAAGGGAAACACATTAAAGAAGACAGTTTGGATCTGTCCCTGAATACCTGGTGCTTTACACAAACAACAGAGGTGAGGGCAGAAGGGATGGAGGAAATCCATGGAAAGACTTTCAGAAGATTAAAAACCATCTTTAAGTCACTAAAACTAATTTACAAGTCTCTTTTGTACTTCACCCTACTAGCCAGTCAGGGTATTTGGTAACAATAACAATTTTTGTGCCAGTCCCAAAGAGTTTTGGTAAAAGACTTTAAATCCAGTTAGTGGCCACTCACCAGTGGTGTTTCCCAGGGCTCAGTATTGGGGCCACTTCTGTTTACTATCTTTATCAGTGATTGGGATGAGGGGATCAAATGCACCCTCAGTAAGTTTGTAGATGACATTACGTTGAGGGGGGAGTCTTGATCTGTTTGAGGGTAGGAAGGCTCTATAGAGGGACTTGGACAGGCTGGATTGATGGGCCAAGGCCAATTGCATGAAGCTCAACAAGGCCAAGTGCCAGGTCCTGCACTTTGGTCATAACAACCTCAGGCAGTTCTACAGGCTTGGGGAAAAGTGTCTGGAAAGCTGCCCAAAGAAAAAGGACCTGTGGGTGCTGGTGAATAGCTCACTGAACACCAGCAGTATGCCCAGGTGACCAAGGTGGCTAATGGCATCCTGGCTTGTACCATAAATAGGGTGGCCAGCAGGACTAGGGAGGTGATTGTCCCCCTGTATGCAGTACTGAGGATGCACCTCGAGTACTGTGTTCAGTTTTGGACCCTTCACTACAAGAAGGACATTGAGGTGCTGGAGACTGTCCTAACAAATGCAATGCAGCTGGTGAAGGGTCTGGAGAAAAAGTCTTATGAGGAGCGGCTGAGAGAACTGAGATTGACTGATTAGTCTGGAGAAAAGAAAGCTGAGGGGAGACCTTGCTCCTCTTTACAACTACCTGAAAGGAGTTTGTAGTAAGGTGAGGGTTTATCTCTTCTCCCAAGTAACAAGATATAGAACAAGAGAAATATTGTGCCAGGGGAGCTTTAGATTGGCTATTAGGAAAAAGTTTTTCACAGAATTTACAAGCCTGTGAGACCTTTCAAGATGCATCTGTGGGTCCTGAAAGCACTAGCAGACGAAGTCAGGAAGCCACTATCCATCATATTTGAGAAATCATGACATCGTGATTAAGTTCCCACTGACTGGAAATTGGGGAAAACAAAACCTCCATTTTTAAAAAGGGTTAAAAAGAAGACTCAGGGAACCACAGTCCAGTCAGCCTTACCTCTGTGCCCAGCAAGATCAGGAAGCATATCCGCCTGAATGCTCTGCTAAGGCACATGGAAAAAAAAGAGGTGATTTGTGACAGCCAACATAGCTTCCCCAAAAGTAAATCTCACATGAAAAATTTAGTGGCCTTATAGAAGAGGGTTAGTGTATTGCTGGATAATGGAAGTGCAACAGATGTAATCTACCTGGACTTGTGAAAAACGCTTAACACTGTCCCACACAACATCTTTATCTCTAAATTTGAGAGGCTTGGTGGATGGACCACACAGTGGATAAGGAATTGGCTGGATGGTCACACTCAAAGAGTTGCAGTCAATTGCTTGGTGTCCAAGGGGAGATCAGTGATGACTGGCATTCCTTAATGGTTGGTATTGGGATAAGCACTGTTCAGCTACTTGGACAATGGGATTGAGCGCATCCTTTAGCAAGATTGCCAGTGACAAGTTTTGTGATGCAGTCAACAAGGTGGAGGGGAGACCAGCCAGTGGGACCTCGACAAGCTTAAGAGATGGGCCCATGCCACCCTCATGAAGTTCAAATAGCTGAGTGCAAGGACCTGCATCTGGGTAGGGGCAATCCCAAGCACAATTACAGGTTGGGTGGAGAATGGATTGAGAGCAGCCCTAAGGAAAAGGAGTCAGGGTTGATGGTGGATGAGAATCTCAACAAGAGCCAGCAATGTGTGCTCATGGCCCAGAAAGCCAACTGTGCCCTGGGCTGCATCAAAAGCAGTGTGGTCAGTAGGTCAAGAGAGATTATTCTCCCCGTCTTCTCCACTCTCATGAGACCTCACCTGGAGTATTGTGTCCATCTTTGAAGCGCCCAACACAGGAAGGACATGGAGTTCTCGGAGTGAGGCCAGAGGAAGGCAACAAGTACAATCAGAGGGCTGGAGCACCTTTCCTGTGAAGACAGGCTGAGAGAGTTGGAATTGTTCAGCCTGGAGAAGAGAGGGCTCTTGGGAGACCATAGAGCAGCCTTCCAGTAGCTAAACAGGGCTTACAGGACATCTGGTCAGGGACTATTTGCATAGGCAGGTAGTGATGAGGGCTTACAGTTTCAAAGTGGGAGATGGTAGAGTCAGACGAGATATTAGGAAGAAATTCTTCAGTGTGAGTGTGGTGAGACACTGGCACTGGTTGTCCAGGGAAGCCTTATCCCTGTGAGTGCTCAAGGCCACATTGGACTGGGTTTTGTGCAACATGGTCTATCTGGAGGTGTCCCTGCCCATGGAGGGGGGTTGGAACTAAGTGATCTTTAAAGTCCCTGCCAACATGAAAGGGTTGTCAGGCACTAGAACAGGCTGCCCAGGGAAGTGGTCAATTCACCACCCCCGGAGCTATTTAGCAGATGCATAGATGTGTTGCTTAGGGGCATGATTTAGTGGTGGACTTGGCAGTGTGAAGCTAACAGTTGTTCTTGATGATCTGAAAGGTCTTTCCCAACTAAAGCTATTCTATGATTCTAGGCTGATCTAATTCAGAACTAAACTTTCTTGGTTTTGCAAAGAAGTGAAGTGGGGGAGAAAAGAGAACATGGGGGTGAAAAGGGGCAGGAAGGAGGGGAATGGAAATCAATTTCAAGTAAGGTAAGGAACAGCGATTGGTCAGATCATAGTGAGCATCTAAATCTCCCTCAGAACAAAATTTTTGACCCATTCTCCTGGTTGGAGCCAGGATGAAGCCAATTTTCCTTTTACTGATTTTTTTTCCTTCAGTAAGTTTCTTTTAACTAACAACAATGTGTCCTAGCTAGAGGTGATAAGACACTGGAATGTTTTTCTAACTACTGAGGCTTCAAGGTCGCACCTTCACTCTGCCGGGGAGATCTGTGACCCCCCCGTAGGAGGCTGAGTTAGACAGACAGCAAAATTGGCCAGAGATATTCCATTCCATATATCTACGTAAACTCAGAGGAAGGTCAGAGATCACAGAAGACAACTTCCTTCCTGCTGCTTCTTCCTTTCTCTTCCGTCCATGGCTGGCATCCGGGGAGGTCTCCGTCCATCCATCACCATTGACCCCCAAGCTCAAGCTCTCCCCACCCTCATCAGTCTCCGCTTTCTCCAGCAGCAGCTCCAGGATTCCTCGGGACTCTTCCCAGCTCAGATATTTCATGCATGGAGTCTGCAAGGAAGGAGAGAACTGTCGCTACTCCCATGACCTCTCTACTAGTCAGTCTGCCATGGTGTGCAGGTATTATCAGCGAGGATGCTGTGCTTACGGAGGTCTTTGCAGATATGAACATACCAAGCCACTGAAAGAGGAAGAAGTGACTGATGTGAATCCAGATGCAAAGATTTATCCCTCATTGTCCTCAAGACTTCACATCACTCCCTGAAACAGTTGAAGAAATTATTGCTGAGATAGAAGATGAAAATATAGATCTGGCAGCTGCAGGAGTAGGTGCTGAAGACTGGGTGAACGCTGTAGAGTTTGTCCCTGGGCAGCCATACTGTGGACGTGCTGCTTCTTCCTGTGCTGAAGCACCCTTGGAGGAAATGGTGATTGAGGAAGAGTATGAAAAGGAGCAACTAGATGTGGAGATAAAGAAGGAGCTGTGCCCCTACGCTGCAGTAGGAGAATGTTGTTATGGGGAAAACTGCGTGTATATCCATGGGAATGTGTGTGATATGTGTGGACTGCAGGTCTTGCATCCAATTGATGCTGCACAGAGATCTCAGCACATCAAGTCTTGCATTGAAGCTCACGAGAAGGACATGGAGCTTTCATTTGCCATCCAACATGGGGCTTGATTTTAAGAGCTGTGTAGTTTAGTTTTCAATCCAGCCAAGTCTCTCTCTTTTTCTCTCTCTCCTTCCCTACCTGGGTGGGAGGGGAAGGGGATCGAGAGCATTGTTGTCAGACCTGAGTCAAACAGTGACACCCATCATGCAGAGACCAAGAATAAAATCAATTAAACCTCTCTCCCCTCACCACTTCCACTGATAGCCTTTGAGCACTCGAGTGCCTGCCAGGAAGGGACAGCAGCAGCCTGGGGGGCTCTGTGCATTTGTTTGGAGCTTTGGAGTGTGGGTTTTTTTTTCCTTTCTTTCCAGAGCTGTAACCACAGAGGAAATATGCAATGCACGGGCTGAGGGAAGGGATTTTTTACAGACACCCACAGCTGCCAGGGAGAAACATGAAGGCAGGTCCCATCTGGCAGGGTCTCATCAGCCTACTTTTAAACCTGGTTTATAATTAGCCCTAAGCAGGTTTCACCAGTTGGGTGGAATTTTAACTCCTGCCATCCTGAGAGCAGCAGGCAGCTGGAGCAAGAAGCATGGGCACCACCCAGCCTCATCAGTTTCTGCCCAGAAAGGGGCCTTACTGAGGACTGGTCACCATCACTTCAGCCACAACAGCGTCTTCCCCCAGGGAAAGCAGAGAAGGTTTTGCCCCTTGGCATGCAGAGATCCCCCATGTTTCAATGTAAACTAAAGCAATAGATGGATCTTATATTAAAACACCAATACTGACCGAATGCCCAGCTCCCACGGAGCGTCTGATACCATTGCTCAGAGTATCAAGCACAAGACTATTCAGGAGCTACAGCTCCTTCAGAAAAAAATACAAGGAACACACAATTGAGCAGATATTGACTTGTAATAAATAATTTTTTCTTAATCTTACTTCAAAACTAAGAACACAAAGGAAAGGAAGAAAGGTATCGGGTTGAAGAGGTTGGGTGCTGCTTCTTCACATATCTAGTATGTCTCTGAGGTTTTACTTGAAGTTTCTAACAAGCTGCCCCAATCTTATGAAAAGTGTTTGAAAAATATTTTTAAAATGCATGCATCTGGTAAATAAGAGCTAAAGGTGAATGAGTTGACAAGAGTCTTGATTTGTGTAACAAGAAAGGGATAGAGTAATGAGGAAAAACTCCAGGGAAATATATCATTTTATATCACTGTTAAAATCAGTCCTGCCCTGAAATGCAAAGATCCTTGACCCAAAATACTGCAGAGAGCTCACAGCTTACCACCACTGTCTTTACAGAAGTGATCCTTGAGGTACACCAGCTATTGCAGTTTGCAGAGTCTACAACATAAAATAGAAATGGAGTTCTCTCATGACAAAAAGTAGTTTTGTTCTGTTCATCTTTGTGCCTTAAATTTACATACTTTCATTTCACAAAGTCAGAGGGCTCTCAAGAGACTTGCTACACAGTATGAAGTACAAAAGAGATTTAATCTTCAGATTTGTGGGAATTAGAAGTTACACTCTGTTAAGCACAGGTCTCCATACTCTCTTATTTATACACATACATTTGTTTAATCACAGCCAAGTTTGTAAAAAACTCAAGCTAGTTTAAAGACATGGCAGAGGCATTTGCCTGAATTACTCATGGCTCTATAATCTGTTTCAAACCAAAACTGCTCTGCTTTGATTTATCAAAACCAAAAGTAGATTCATATAATCCAATTTCTAGTTTATTTTTTTTCCATCACTCTTGTGCCCAAAACTCTTATCCAGGCTTGCACTGATGTTCACAGACATCTAAGGGTTCTCCTAGAACATTTCAGGGCTGTGTATTTACACCTTTCAGCAGAAAGTATCTGAAGAATATGCAGAGCAAATGTACAGTTTGAACATAGGATAAAACACACTAACTGATAAAACTTAGGCACAGCATTAAAACTCAACTGTTGTCTGTATGAATAAGAGCTAATATCTGAAAACAAGCAAGAAATTCTCCTTCCTTCTACTTGAGCGTTTTTTTGCCCAGGGTTTTTTACATTTAAAGTAAAGTAGTGTCAGCAGATGCATGATTTTGCATTTCATACATTAAATTATTTTTTGTTGACACAACAGATATTGTAGAATGGTGACAATGGCAGAGCTAGAAATCACAGGCAACAAAAATGCTCAAGGCCTTTCCCACAAGGAGGCAAAATATCTATTTTTTCAGATATCATTTTAAACTAGTTTCATATCATACTAAGAAGAATCCAATTACCTTCTTATTCATGTAAGTGTCTACTTACTATGAAAGTCAAGTGTAATGCAAAAAAAACTTTCATTGCAGTAGGAAATAGGTAAACCTGCCAATAAACTGAAACCCCCAAGTGGCTAATAATACTGTCCAAGGAATCAGTCCTGCAGAAACTAGCCTTCAAGCCAAAGCCATTTGAACAAATACTTCCCCAGCAATCTTATTTTTAACAACAAGGAAACTTTTGCAACTGTCTTGAATATTTACAACTTGTGAGTACTCACTGAACAGAGTGAACAGAGGAACTCACAGCCAGCTAACAGGCAACTCTACTCCACTTGGAGAAGGGAAGCCAAGTAGTGGCATGTAGAAGGGCAGTCTTATAGTCTGATTGCTTATCTAATAATAAAAAGAGCTGAGTTTGGTCCCTGGCTCAGCCACAAAGCTTTCCAATACCTTCACATAAGATCCATAACTCAAGCCAGCCATCTGGGAAGAAAAAAAAAAGGAAAAAAAAAAAAAAAAAAAGAAAAAAAAAAAAAAAAAAAAAAAAAAAAAAAAAAAAAAAAAAAAGGAAAAAAAGTCCTTTCTTAAATGTTGTATATGTAGAAGATTGATATTCACACTTACTATGTATATAAGACACACATTTTTCCATGAGATTGTTTACCTTTCCTCTGACATAAAAGGTAAATGCATTCAAATCTCCTATAACTTCAGCAATCATTGAACCACTTGTAAACAGAGTAAGAGGAGATGCAAGAAATTCCTACTTGTCCCCTCTGGAAATTATATCTATTAATTTCCTTTGATTTTCCTCAATATGTCCATAAAATTGTGCTTATTTCTGTGTCAATAAATTGAGGAGTGCAGACTAGAGAGAGAAGCAAGTCTGAAAAAAAGGGTGGTTTTTTTCTCTTTAGCTATTTAGTTTTGGTCTAGATCTATCAGGTCTACTGTCTGACCTTACAAAAGCCACCAAAAACCAAACCACAAATTAACTAAGAAAGTTCATATATTCCTATACGTATTATACTATTTGCCTCTTCTGTGTATATAATGTAACAGGAAAATATGTAACAGGAAAAAAGATGAAGCTTTGGAACTAAGGCACAATGCAGGGTGTAGAACAGGAATGTACAGAGCATGCACAAGGCTGGCTAACTTCAGAGAAGACATTTAACCTCTCTGTTGTTAGTTTCTCTCTAACAGAGGCAAAACAGTATGTCCTTACTGTTCAAACTGTTCCCCTGGTTAACACAAATACTTCACAGCAGAAAGACTAGTTTACAGGTCGTCTACCATTTCATAAAGCTTCTGTCATCTGTGTATATCCATACTTAATCACTGTCAGTTCTTTTGTTTTCCAACATGAAGTATAATGAGCCTTTTTCCACAAAAACTGTGCTTTGGCCAGTTCCTTGTAAGTGGGAATTCAAACTACTGAACAGCTCTCAGAAATCATGGAGCACAGCCAGTGCAATGGTCTCATGACATCCAGCCATTTAGCTTCATATGCAATACAAGTGAGGTGTTGCCAAAGCATGTGGAGCTTTTAACAGGACCACGCAATGCCTTCATCTCTAATCCTGCTGCCTTATCTCCATTTTGCCTTTCCTCCTCTTTTTCCAGGGCTTGGGAGAGTAGATGGGGGATCTTGACATGGGGTTGGAAAGAAAAGGTGGTGGAATGGAGCTGAAGAAAGTTGCTAGCAGTTGTCCTATCAAGGGCCAAGTTTTTTTCCTCTCCCTTATGTGCTCAATGAAAAAAAGCTTGATTTTCCACATACTTGATGCAAAAATTGTGCCAGTGTAGGCATGCCTAGGTAGAGAAGAAAAAGAAATATCACAAGATACCCACCAGCTTTGTAAGGGGAGTAGTGGCTGAAGGAAATCCTGGTGAGGATTGAGAACCCTGGCTGGGCACACTGACCTATCCCAGCACTGCTCCACTTGCATACAAAGGGCCCTGCAGGCACAGCAGCACCCTGCCCCACCTCTGTCCCAGGCAGAGCGCCTGCCGTGCAGGAAAGCAGAAGCAAGACTGAGGGCATGTCAGACTGAGGGCCACCCAAAAACCTGGCCTCTGGGCTAAGATGTCCAACATAGACCTGCAGTGAAGACAGCGTCTACCAAAACCTCAAGAATGTAAACTCTCAGCCTTTCATTTTGGAGTCTTACAAGGAGGAAAGGAAAGAAAAAGCCTATGTAGTCTTTCAGCTGGTCTCAGATCACTGACCACAATAATCTTCCCACTCCCTCTGTATAAGGGGTGCCACAGTTTCCTCCAACTCTAGCCATTGCACAATAAAATATTAATGGCTGATTACTGCAGATCTTGAGGGAGAAGAACAGGGAAGAGGTTCAGCTAAGGTGCTTGTCTGGATAAAGTCAACAGCAGCCCTGGGAACTGGCATCAATAAAAATCAGGAGAAATGAGAGAGAACAATGGATTTTTCATTGTTTTGAGTAAAAGGAAGCAAAATCTTAATATTGATCTCACAGGCTCATAGCTTTCTGCAGGAAGTAACCAAACCACATCGTAAAAGCTGGATGGCAAATGTGCTAAAATTTCCCCAGTTGACATGGAGAAATTTGGAAGTGAAACTCAGACGTGTCACTGAATTGCTACCTTTAGATGGTCTCGGTTATAAAACTGTATCCTCAATCCATCAGCCAATACACAGGGACAATACAAAATTCTTTGCAACCCAACCTAATGAGAAGTCAAAAAATTCAGGCAATGTACCTGTTGGTAACTGGGCTTCTCACATTTTTCTGCACTAATAAAATGAATACACATAGTGAAAGCACATTAAGGTCTGATGCTTTTTTTCTATGATCCTAAATAGATATTGACTTATGAAAGGTTTGCCAGCACATATTACTACTACCACCCATCTATTTTTCCAGTATGAGGGGGGGAGAGAGAAAAAAAAAATATCCTTTTTCTAAGGAAGGAAAAAGCTTTTCTCTCAGGCACCTTCCACCATGTGTTTCCATTTTTTCCTCTTACTGCTTATGGAAATGTCAGCAAAGGTCTTCACTAAAAGATGAAATTATATTATTTCCATTTCAGTGAATGTAAAGCTTTTATTTGTAAAAAAAACCCCATGTGTTCTCATTAGGCCCCCGTAAGGAAAAAGGAGATGCTGTACCATGCATATGTACAATATGATGTGCATGAAGAACATCTGAAAAAATCAAAGTCTCTGAGACAGATGCAATAAGAGGTTTGCTGTAAAAGCTATCAACATTAACATACTAGTTATAATTTACTCTACTTCATGCATTTAAATGTATTAACTTCAAGCTATACGTTGGCTACTAAGTACAGCTCTGAACAGTTAAGTTCCAATAAATTGGAAAGGTGAAGTAGGGTGAGCCGAGCTAATGGAAGAAATTGATGCAAGTGCAAATTCAATACACCATAGCAGAACAGCAGCAGCACAAAAATATTCCACCATATGTTCCTAGGGCTGGCTAAAACTTCATGCAGAAAGCTTTGATGTATTTGAGAATGTCAATACTTCTAGGGTAGAAAACTTGCTTCCACCAATTAAATACTTGATTTCCAGCCCCCATGTCAGAAGAATGTGTATTTATTCAAATTCATTCCACACCAGCTAAGGTTACGTTGATTTAGAGCGTGCAAGGCAGAGGACACTACCACTGTTCTCTGGTCTTGAAACAGTGCAGCTTTAGGCTGAAGGGGAAAGTGGATGATGTCCTTACATTTTCTAATTCAGAAGCTATCTGTACTCTCTTTTCCTCAGTGCAAGTGGAAGAGTTACTTTGGAATCAGATGGATTCCAAATGTTGTTTTGCCAAAGCAAACAAACTGAAAAATGCACAGCTATTCAAAATACACAAAAAAAGGCCTTATCCACAGTGAAACAGCAGCACACCAAGTAGCAAAAGCTGACTCAGGACAGAAAAACAAGGGCTAAAGGCAATGAAGAGAAAGCAGCTCTAGAGAATGACTGTCTCATCTTCCTTCTTTCACTACCCTCAGTCCACAGCTGCCTGCCTGCAGTTCTTGGGGGCAGCATGTCTTTTTTCAGAGGAGCAGAAGAAAGGGGGAAATTGACAATACTTGAATACCACAAAAAACACAGCTTTAATGCTCTTTTCCTCTGGTACATCTCTGCCACTTGAAATCACGTCGCACAGAAGCTGCCTACTACCTCAGGCACTGGGAGGTAGAAGTGAGGAAGTGAGTACACTAGGAGGTCAAGACTAACAATTTTAAACATAAAAACATTTTATTCCTTTTTTCCTCTTTCCTTTTTTTTTTTTTTTCCTTAGGTTCAGAAGGGAATGTGCTTTCAAAGCAGGTCTGATGTCCACTTTGATCTGCATTGGGGTCACAGTGAAATCCCTTCCAAATTAAATTTATCTGGGAGATGCACACCAGCATCACGCCCAACATTCCGTGGCTGCAAATGGCCATTTGGTGTACAGGTCCAAGCTGAAGACAGTCTGAGGCAAACATCCCTAAAAATACATACACCCTGCGTAACTTGTCCTCAGTGCTGTTTCAATCTATAGATCCCGCCATTTGGTGACATTGCCACAAGCCACCTGCAGCAAATCTCCATGCAGAGCACAACCCACTCCTTCCCTTCTGCTCTCTGCTAAGCGATGGATGGGATGTGTCCTGATTTTACAGCTCCTTGACAGATGGGAAAAGCTTGAATTAAAATAAAGTTTATAAAGAACTACAGCTAATGCTTCTGATATCACAGACAAAAACCCTATTCCTTGACATATGTTAAAATAGTCCTACTTGGCATGAGTAAAAACAGAAATTAGTCTGACTTTAGGGATCTGAACATCTCAGTGCTGTTGGTCAAGGAGCTGTGGTCAATGCTTCATGAACCACAGAATAGAAAGGCACATCTGTATGCCCCTGCTATGCATACCCAACCTTACTATCTTCATCTTCTCTCTGTTCTTACAATAAAAATTAAAGCACAACAAAATAGATTAACAGAATAATAGTAAATGTTGCAACAAGAAAAGGCAGTGTCTTGGTAAAGTTATAGTCCCATTCTTTACTTTGCTACACTTTGCGGAGCTCAGGACAGAGATACTTTGCATACTGGCACACCCTGCACGTGCACTTCAGCAACATCAAGTTGTGCTGTACTTTTTTTGGTTAGGTTGTCTATCCATACCACCCTTCCAGATTAATTTTAGACAAAACAAAATCAATATTTAAATAGACACTCCACCATGTTTGTTTCTTTTTCCCGTACCATGAAAATGAGTATGTTAGGAGGGAAAATTAATGACCAGGGTAATAATATTTGTTGCAAGCAATCTTCTGTAAGATTAAGTTAGCAAGGAGAAAACCACACATCTCATTTCTGTCATGGCTAGCATTTTGGCAACAGAGAAAAATACACTAACCAATCTAGGAAAACCTCCCAGGTTAATGGTTGGACTCGATCATTTTAAAGGTTCTTTCCAACCAAAAATAAGTCTGTAATTTTATTATCAACTTAAATTGTAGAAACTGTATGACCTGATTCAACTGCAGAAGGACTTGCAGAATCTATCTTTTATTTTTAAATAAATAGTCAAAGACTGCCAAAATATAGATGTCTAGACATTAAAAAAAAAAATCAACAAAAAACCCAACAAAAAACAAACAACAAAAAAACCAAATAAAACAACAAAAATACCAACAAAAAACCCCAAACAAAACCAAAAAATAAACAACCCCTCCAAAAAAACAGACAGAAAGAAACCTCAAATCACAATTCGCATATTTCCGTGCCTGTTAAAAGCTCTATTCAGTCAAGATATTACCATTTTGCTACCATTATTTAAACTTGCAATATTTGACTGGTTGCTTCTAAAAACTCATGTTCTCAAGTGTTTTGTCACACTTTGGTTTCATCAAGATTGGACTGTCACTCCAAATCTTAAGGCTGCAAATACAGAGAGGAAGACTCTACATAAACATGAAAAACAAATTAATATTACTGATATTTTGATTTATATTTTTACTATTTCACATTATTTTTTGTGTCATTATGTTGTGTATCAGGCCAATAATTCTGTTAATATCTTAAAACAATCTAGGAAGGAAGAAAATGAAGGTATTTTTTAATATGTATATATATGCACACATATATATATAGTTTTTAGCCTGAGGTGAATTATGACATTGATTTTGACATTAATTTCATTCTTGCTAATTTTTGCAACAGACTACTTTATATAATGCTGACATAATCCCAGATGGTAAAACAGTCTAAACACTGGAAGATTAAGAAAATCAGCTGTGGGTTAGAGAGTTTGCAGATTATGTACCAATGATGTATACCTAAGTTCATGGTGTGCTTAATAAAAAAACCTTTTATTTCTTTTCTGGTGTCATTCTGGTGTCATGCATTAGCAGAAAATAAGAACCTGAAAGCCTCTTACTTCTATGCTAGGTAAAACAGCTTTTCTTATGAGCCAGCCCCAAAAACAGTTTAACACAATGGCCTCGTAGAAGGAACTACCCTTCCTTCATCTTTGCGTGCACTGATGAGCACCCTAACAATAGTTAGATAAATCATAGGTTGCTTCTGATGATTTTTTCCCCATTAACAGCACATGTAAAACTAGATCTAGCCTCCTAATGAACTTCACATTGGACAAACCAGTATTTTGAAGCGGAGGACTTTCAGTAACTTCTAACTTAAGCTGCAAATTCATCAACAAAGTAGACAGGAGAGTTGCTGGCCAGAGATCCTGACTCCTTCTACAATACTTTTTTATGCTTTAACTCTGCAAAAATTAAAGGACTGACACAAAAGCTATTGGATAAACTGTGCAGTTTGTTTTATGTGCAGGTAGCAGCCCTGATGACATAAAGGGTTTTTTCTGCTTTGAACTCTTTGGAACAAGTAACAGAAGGAGACATAGCTTCACAAAGGACAATACTAAAACAATAATTTCTTCTTTCGTTACTGTACCAAGCAATCACCAAATAAAATTGCCCTAAAAAAACCAGCATAAAACCTGATTTGAACAGCTATTTCAGCAATGTAATATGCAATATCAAAAAGAATTCTCCTAAAAATGGCAGCAGGCTTTTATCAGCTAAGTTTTAAACAAATTCAGGGGCAGTGAGGTGCAATCTGCAAGTTTGCTCAAAATGTGATTTTATTTTATTTGTTCAAGGTTCAAGAATGCTCAGTCAATATTTTTTTCATTTCATGCCTCTCAATATCATTAGGAAAGAAGACCAACAAGGGAGAAGGGCAACTTGGGACTGAAGCCCAGAGAATAACACACAGCCTTACTTTCTTCCCCAAAGCTACCACCACCAGTTCTCTCCTCCAGAAAAATGTTAGGACTGATAGGCCTGGAGAATGACTGGAAATTAGGAGGGGCAAGAGCAGGACTTTAAGAAGGGCAAAGTGCTGCTAGCTCTCAAATTCATTAGTCACCACAACCCCAACACATATCTCTGTACAACTTCTCCAGACTCCCAGGTCACAAAGCAATGGACAGAAAGTAAATCCTGGTGACCTACACAGGTAGGACAGACTTCCTGTCTCCTGCAGGCCTGTCAACTACAAACTCCAAGAAGGTGCAACCGAAACACATGGCCATGAGCCTGGAGGAAGTGCTGAGGATCCAGTAACTGGCATCCCTTGTAATAAGTAATCACTGCACAAAATCCTGCAGAAGTAACTGGGACACACACACATCCTGGGGCCAGAGAGCTGAACAGACTTCTTGGCCTCAGACTCCTTTATATGCATACTTTGTATATTAGTTTTGTTTAAAAAAATTATCTTCCTCTCTTATAAAATCTCCAAGTTTCACTACATTGCTGACACAATAGTAAAACATTTTCTTACAGCCTCAAGGCACAAAACAAGTTTTGAAGACCCTGAATTTGTATTGGAAATTGTCAACGAAAGTCTACAAGAATGGAAGCAACTCTAGCAGACTTCCTAGGGACACTCTACCCTGTATAACTCCCCTCACAATTAGGTTTCTAAATCAGAGAAGAATGCAGCCTAGGAACTTCAGATAGCCTTGTTTATAAACTCTACCTTGAGACTGTATTTGGCCATTCCTAATTAAAACAGAAGAGTATATTAACAAAAGAGCAATGAAATCTTCTACTTTTCCTGATTTTTTAAATGTTTCTACTCATCCTGTTTCATAGAATTAATGTTACACTTTATCTCCTGTTTATTGTGATGTCTCTTTTATTTTATGGACTGCTTGTTTTAAAACATTTGTAGTGTTTACTGGTTTTTAGGGGACATAAACTAAAATTTCTGTTCTGAATTGCTTCCAAATATTATGTAAACTACTGTCAAATCTCCTAAAAACATTCATTTTTTTCCCCAATTTTTCAGAGAATCAAAATGGAGAATGATCAGAGCTATCTTTTCCATCATTTAACAAATTTTAAAATGTGTGATACTTTTTCATTTTAAAGTTTAAATAAAATTTCAAAATCCCTCATGAAGGGAAGTACAAGGGGGGATATAAAGTACAAAAATATGGTTTCTTACACTAAAATGTTTCACTTCATCGTATTGGTTTTATTATCGTTTTGATATTTTGATATGTCCTGTTTAAGCACCTCACATATCTTCATTTTCTTACGTGTGCTCGATAAAAGGGAAAAATAAAGAAAGACCTAAAAATAATTTACATTTTAACAAAAACAATTTCTCAATTTGGAATTTCAACAGGATAGCTAATTGTTAACAATAGCTTATGTAATGTGAAACTAAGGACACAACAAACTCTGAGGACTAGCATTAAAATTAGTAATACATCCCATTGCAGAAAGAAAAAAAGTAGGGAAATACTACTTAATAAAATGAGATTTGGACATAACCCTGATTACCAAGCATGAGACTATTTCACACCATAAATCCTTTAGCTAACCAGGTCCCATGTGAAATACTGTTTTTAAAAATCTGTAACCACCACATTTAAGATTAGACAACAGAAAAACAGATGCAAATGGATGAGACTAAAAGGACTGAACCAGCTCACAGATGGGCAAAGTCAGCCAGCAGCCAAGGACCTTGAAAACATGAGCAGCCATCTCTGCTCTCCTACAGACTTTGCATAACCCTGGCCAGAACCTTCACATGTAGTTCTGCAGTGTGACTGAGACAATCTGTCAGGAATGAAGTTTCATGAGACAGTCTCTGCTGAAATAGGGGACATTCTGCCTTTCTTCAGCAACAGTCACCTGTGGCACATTTCTGTTTACTTCCTTGCTTCAGCTGCAAGATGAAGACAGAGAATTCCAGGCTGAAAAATACTCCTTCTTTTGTTTCAGAGTTAACTTTCCTCAGGTTTAGGGGCATCAGGCACATGTACAGGACCAGCAGGCAGCACTGGCACAAGGCAGATGGTGACAGCACACAGCCAGGATATGTGAACTGAATCCTCCTTTTTGCAGGCAGCCTACAACTGATTTGGTGCAGTGGCCCTACCACAGTACATCCTTCAGGTCTGGCATCCGCCTCCTCCTCTACTTAGGTAGACTGTGAGCTTCATCCTGCCTGACCTCCTCTTCTCTGGCTGCTGTCACCTCACCTTTCATCCAAGCTGCTCACATGATGTCAGTTGAAAAAAGTCAGATTATTTTAGCAAATTAAATATCGTTTGCCTCCTCCATTTTTCCCAAAGTGCATTATGGAATTCCTCATATGGACAGCCTGGCTGTGGGGTGGGAAAGGTAACTTTTAATGGTGAGTTGGTGGGGGAGATCAAGGCAGTGTATATCACAGGATTTTGCCTCTTAAAGCCAATGTGTCTCCAGTCTTGAAGGAACAGTACCCTAAATAAGAGACCCCTAAAAAGAAGATTAGAGCACATCCCTTTCTTTGAGAGGTGTTATGAGGATAATACATTAAGGATTATGAGATGTTCAGATAGCATGGTAATGAGGGAGATAGAAGTAGCTAAAATAGATAAACTGCTATAAAAATGTAGAGAGACTTTAAAAAGAAACAACATCCAGCTATGTAGAGAGCACAGTACTTTTGCAGTTACTATTTATGTACCATCTGTGAACAAGGGAAGTACTTAAATCAGCTTTGTTCACACTTGAGCTGGGCAAATAATGCAAAACAGCTACTTGTGGACCTTTGTCCAAATGTAAATTCTCCTTGATTACCTTCCTATTCTGTTGACCCACTTTACACAAATACTATAGCACAGGTACATTCTTGTTTATCGGAACAGTCAAATGTATAGTGGGAATATGTGTTTCCCAAATATTTGATAGCTCCTCTGTGGGTCTGAGAGCCAGACACAGAGCAGAAGAAAAAGCACTACCACCTGACACAGGACATCAGTCACAAAAAGCAAATAGCAAGTTAGGTATAGGAAATAACTACAGTAATAGTTATTGTGCTATCTGCATGCATCTAGCCAGACGGTCAGCCAAAATATGTTCTTTCTAAACTATTCTTATGGTAATTTTTTTAGCAACAAAGGCTTCTGTTCATGCAAGTTTCTACACAGATGATTCATTATCAGAATAAAAGGACCATATTAATTGAGCTGCTAGCTTCAAATAGATTTTCTTCAGCTTTAGTTCAGAAACAATACTACCTACAATATGGAAAAACCATAAAGAGACAGTAAAATCCTATAAACCAAGCCTTGATTTTCTTGTGTTGTGGCTGTGATATTCATACAGCTTAAGTAGCTCAGTCACAGAGTGTCTTCTGGGAAATAGTTATGCTGAAGGGAGATAGAAATCCTGTTCGTTTAACCGACATGGATATTTTTACAGAGGATATTTAATCAGAAAGCTTCTGTGCTCCTTGGGAGGGAATTCTCAGAAGGCTGCTCCCTACCAAGCAAAACAGAGCTATAATGACAAAAGTGAGAGATTATGATCACTTAATAAGAAACAGTAAAAGCCAATACTATTTTTTCAGTAATGAGCTAAGAATATTTAGATCTCAGGAAACTTTTCTTGCTGTTTGTCATTTCTGTCTTAGATTAAAACACAAATGCACTAGTCCCTGGGGCTCCATTGCTGCCCTCTGAATATCACAGCCACCATCTTAGCAATGGAGAATATTATCAGCCCTGTGGGAAAGAAAAATATTTTTACAGACATACAAAGGCTGTCTGCCTGATGAAGATCCCTGTGAGACGCCTTACATAAAGTACCATTCTCTCATTAAATGACCACACCAACATATTTCAAGATAAATGAGTTTTTGGTTTGTTGGGTTTTTTTTTTTTTTTTTTTTCAGAATTATTAAAAGGGCCATTCAATACAAACAGGGACTGCTCAGGTGGATGAGTTAAACAGAAAGCAGTTTTAAACACTTGCATTGTCTCTCCTTTCCTCTCCCCCCACAGCTTCATTAGTTTGGTAAGTGCCTCTTTGTAATTCCCATTTTTTCAGCACTACAGTATCTGTCATGCAGAGACAAAGAAGAGTAGGAAGGAGCTGTCAAATAAAAAAGGATCTTAAAGACCGTACATCACTCCAGTACGGAGTATAACATGAGGGTAATCATTAAAAACATATCAATGACTGGGAGCAGTTTCGTTAAGGAAAGAAGGAGAGAAAGGAAGAAAATCCAAAAGAAAAAAAAAAAATATTACGTTGGAGGTCTTGAGGACAGCCAAATTCCTCCAAAAATGGACATGGCAACACTGTGTGAGGTGGCCCAATGGCCTAGCCCAGGGGGAATTTCTTCAGACACTGCTCATAATTTGGCTTTTTCTTTTTACTGTAAAAGAAAGATGTTGATTCCACTATTCATGTCACAGAAGGAAGTCTGTATTACGTTCTATACTTGGTGAACTAGGGTACATTCAGGGCATTTGTGAGCCTGCTAGATAGATGGCACATCCCTCAGCTGTTTGAATATGAGTAACTCCAGGAGCCAGGACACCATGAAAGTAAAGAAACAGTCATGATGAAATGAGAGGGCAGAAAAGATTCAGAAGGAAGCACTTTCAAGGTATTTTCTTAATCACAAATTAACACATGCTGGCGGGCAAGTCCTGCACAACTCAGCTGGTTTTGTAACAGCATGGCCTCTTACGCTGGCATTGCATATCTGAGGAAATTATCATGAAGCACTTTTTCAGTATAACTATGCAGCACTGGGTCAAACAGAAATAACACGATGTTTAGGAACTTAGGAAGTCCAAGACAAGACCAGAGCTGTAGTCATTGGCTAATAAGCCAATACATCCTTGTGGCTCTTGGCTTTTGAAAGGTTTTCCTCTACACATATTAAAATCATCTGTGTAAGTCTTCAAAAATATGGATAGTCTTCAAAAGCAAAAATTTTTCCAGTATTTTTTGAAGATAACCGTTCCAAAGTTGTTAGCCTTAATGTAATAACCTTAGATTTTTCATTATCTCAGATTAGGTTTGTGTGTAGTATTTCTCACAGCTCTTCTGAAATCTGGATGTCAGTGCTCTTTAACAGGAGGATGTTTCAGTTCACCTCAGTGGGGATGTAGAAAGTTCAACTTGGGAAAATATTGAGCCTATGTTTAAGGCAGAAAATGACAGTTTTAAAATTTTACAAAGGACTCTCCTTACAACCATTCCAACAAATACCATTGAAAACAGAGCTGGTAATCTGAAATGCTGTTGGTGAGGGGGAAGATGTTTGAGATTTGTATGGGTTTGGTCCCATTTTTTACAGCAAGAAATGAACATCTCACTGTAGTTTTGGATAACTTAAATCTCCTAGGACCTGGCTATTCCTCAGGACAACAAGTCTCCCAAAGAGAAAAAAAAGATTTATTTTCTCTGAAGGGGCTTCAGGGAATGCCACATTCCCTGATTCAAAAGCAAACACTTCTCTTCAGAACTAGAGACCATCAGCTTGCTGCTGGTTCAAGTTGAGTCTGCCCTACAGCTGCATGGACAGCCCTTCATATATTGCCTTAGCTGCTGTGAAAACTCATTAGATGCCAGAACTTTGAAGACAATATCAATACAGGATTTTTTTAATTGTCAAGACTGATAGAGAAACACACATCACTCAAATGCAAACTACCAGGACCAGTCATTTAAAGTTAGCATAATGTGCATCATTATCCACCAATCCTTGTTTTTCTGTTTGTCCAGCTTTATTTATTTGCTCTATTAACACAAACAAAAAGATCTAAACAAAAAGAAGTTCTGTATCTCTTGTCCCTGGGATACCAACCTTTCTACAAAGAGAGGCAACAACTGAAACTGGTAGTAATACTTAGAGACTCTGGAACTGAGAACTGGATACTCTCCTCCTATGGAATAATATGGAATATTAAGTATCAAAGGGAATAGACCTCTTGAAAACTGTTCCTTGTTGTCTTTTCATATTTCACTATACAGGTATGTAGAAACACTGTGGAAAAGAATTAAGAATACAGTATAAAGTACAAGGATTGCCAGCAGGAAGAAGACTTTTGTATGTCACAAATATCTACAAAGCTCTACAAATTAGCCAAAAACAAGGCACAAAGTGCTTTTGGGAGAGTCTGTTCAAAGATAAGATATGAAGGTAAAAATTAATGTGCACTGAGAAATCAGAAAGCAGCAGACTACAACATATATCAATTTGTTCAAAGTTACATAACAGTGATAAGGGAAGTGAAATAACTAACTGCATTAATGATAGTCACATGGGAACTGATTTTATAAATATACTTAGTCTGTTAAATAAATAGAGAGAAACAATCAGTGGTGATTACAAACAGTTTATTTAAGCAGTCTTTAATAAGCTCAATGACTTGGAGAAAAGAAGCCTCTTTAAAACTGATAAAAATCAGCCTCTGTTTTGAATGACTGGTCAAGAACCATCACCTAAAAATCTGAGGGTCACATCTGGTCCCACTGTAGCAAACTGGGGGTTTCTCAATGCCTTCAATTTTGCCCTCTAAGTATCAGCTAACATTCACCTCCTTGTGAAGGAACAGACATAGATCACAGTAGAGCATTTCTCTTTTGATCCTCCAGTTAGTATCCTGGGGAGGGTCATGGTTCACTTCTGCTGGAATTTGTGAACTCATGAACTCGAGTTTCAAGATGAAGATTTGACACGGCACTCAAACTGCTACAGGTGAAGTATTATAAACGGAAACACAGTGCTGATCTTGTCATTCTCACAGTCCTGTGGGTAGCTCTGCACAGTACAGATGAAGTGCTCAGTTTGAAGATGAGGAAGCCACCGGACAATTTCCATTCTAACACAAATGAGTATCCATGGACCTGATGAGCTCCATCTGTGGTTCATGAGGTACCTGGCAGATAAAGCTGCAAAGTCGCTGTCCATTACATTTGAAGAGTCATGGCAGTCTGGTGAAGTCCCAAGTGACTGGAAAAGGGCAACCAAGGGCACCAAGGGCAAATCATGCCATCAGGCCATTTGGTGGCCTTTCATGATGGGGTGACACCATCTGTTAGACAAGGAGAGAGCAACTGGATTGTTACCTGGATTGTGCAAAGCATTTGACACACAACATCCTGGTCCCTAAATTAGAAAGATATGGATTCAAAGGATGGACCACGGATAAGGAATTGACTGGATAGTCACTTATGGTTGATGGCTCCATGTCCAAATGAGACCAGTGACAACTACCATTTTTCATGGGTCAGCACTGTGACCGATGCTGTTTAACGACTTTGTCAGCAACATGGACAGTAGGATTGAGTGCACCCTCAGCAAATTTGCTGATGATACCAAACTGTGTGGTGTGATCGACAAGCTGGAGGGAAGGGAGGCCATCCAGAGGTACCTTGACAGGCTAGAGATTTGGGCCCATGCCAACCTCATTAAGACCAACCAGGCCAAACGCAAGGTCCTGCACCTGGGTAGGCAATCCGAAGAAAAATAACAGGTTGGGCAGTGACTGAACTGAAAACAGCCCTTAGGAGAAGGACTTGAGGGTGGTAGTAGATGAGAAGCTCAACATGAGCCACCAGTGTGTGCTGGAGCCCAGAGAGCAACTGCATCCTGGGCTGCATCAAAAGAAGTGTGGCCAGCAGGGCCAGGGAGGTGATTCTGCCCCTCTACTCCATTTTTATGAGACCCCACCTGGAGTTCTGTATCCAGTCCTGGAGCTCCCAACACAGGAAGGATGTGGAGCTCCTGGAGCGAGTCCAGAGAAGGGCCACAAATATGATTAAAAGGCTGGAGCACCTTTCCTGTGAAGACAGTCTGAGAGAGTTGGGATTGTTCAGCCTGGAAAAGAGAAGGCTCAGGGGAGACCATAAAGCAGCCTTCCAGTACCTGAAGGGGCTACAGAAAACCCGGGGAGGGACTTTTTATAAAGGCATGTAGTGATAGGATGAAGGGTAACGGATTAAAACTGGAAGAGGGTAGATTTAGGTTAGTCATTACGATGAAATTCTTTAGTGTGAGGGTGGTAAGACACTGACACAGGTTGCCAAGGGAAGTTGTAGATGCCTCTTCATGGAAGCGTTCAAGACCAGACTAGATGGGGCTCTGAGCAACCTGGTCTAGTGGAAGGTGTCCCTGCCTATGCAGAGGGGTGGTAACTAGGTGATCTTTAAGGTACTTTCACAACCCAAACTGTTCTATGATTCTATTGCTGAAGAACCCAAGCACTAGACAGTTTTACATTTAATGCTTGCAACTTTTAAGGTGACCACGTTAAAAGTAAGTACTGCATACATTCAGTTAAACTCAAATCAATCCAGTCTTCAGAAAACTGGGCCAGTGAAGGCATGGATCAGTAAATAACTCACAGCAAGAGAACATGAAGTGTGGAGAGAAATGGGCAGTAGTATTCTCTAAAGAAATTTATAGAAAAAACTAGTAACTGAATATAAAATAAAATCTTTCACACAGTAGGAGACATAAGAGATAGTGGTGGTAGGTAATGGAAAGATAAACTGATTTTTAAAATGAAAAAGTATGGCAGATAACTAAAGCCAGATATCCTTGACTAAGACAGTATTTCCCTGCTTCCTTTAGTATCCTGCCCCATTATACTGAAAACTCTAAAGGAAAAAATTTCAATAAGCTTTTCTTAAGGATGGTTCCACTACAAAATTCATTGGCACAATTGTTGTCATTACTGCTTGTCATGTCATACAGGCATTTCACATATAATCTGCATGCTGCAATGAAGGAATTGTGCTCTCACTTGCTGTTTACACTGAGGCATGTTCCTTCTGTTCTCTCATGCATTTGTCTGTCAGGCTGCCTCCACCACCTAGGGCAGAATTAGATCAGACTGGGCTGCCTCAGATAAGCATCAGGAGTACAAACAGGCTCAGAGCACCATCAGGAAAGAGAGTTCCTCTAATAAACTACCAGGCATCATGAAACAGGGCACCTGGCATCCCGTCACTAAGCCTGACCTGTCTCTGTATGTCAGTCCATCAGCCTGTTTCCTGCTGATCCCTCCTGTTGCATCCAGCCCCTCTCCCTTCCACACCCCACCACAAGGGACTTGGGGAATTACAGAATGGTTAAGGTTGGAAGGGACCTTTAAGATCATCAGGATCCAACCTCCCTGCTATGATCAGGGACACCTCACACTAGACTAGGCTGCACAAAGCCTCATCCAACCTGGCCTTAAACACCTCCAGGGAGGGGGCATCCACAGCCTCCCTAGGCAACCTATTCCAGCACCTTACTACCCTCATGGTGAAGAATTTTTTCCTGATGTCTAACCTAAATCTACCCTCTTTCAGTTTAAAACCATTACCCCTTGTCCTATCACTACCCTCTCTGGTGAAAAGCCCCTCCCCACCTTTCCTGTAGGCCCCTTCAAGTACTGCAAGGCCACTATAAGTTCTCCCTGGAGCCTTCTCTTCTCTAGGCTGAACAGCCTCAGGATGCAGTTGCTCTCTGGGCTCCAGCACACACTGGTGGCTCATGTCAAGTTTCTCATCTAGTACCACCCCCAAGTCCTTCTCCTCAGGGCTGCTCTCCATCCATTCTCCCTCCAGCCTGTATTTGTGCCTGGGGTTGCGCCGACCCAGGTGCAGGACCTTGCACTTGGCTTTGCTGAACTTCATGAGGTTGGCACTGGCCCACCTCTCCAGCCTGTCAAGGTCAAATGCAGTTCAGCTCAATTCTGAATAATGCAGGAGGAAAAAGAATTTGAAAAAAAAATCCAACAAAACAAAGCCAAAGAACAAATTAAGAGTGTTGTAGCATACAGTTATTGCTTTAACCTCTGCACTGGAAATCAGCTGTCAGAGATGGAGACAGAGGATCTGCTTCCATTTGGCCTGCCTACAAGGATGACAAGACTTCCCCTCCTGAATAACCTGCATAGCTCTCTCCAAGCATAATTCCAACTCTGGCAAAACTAGCCAACTTCAAACAGGTATTTGTTACAGCTCCTACAGGGATTTATTCCAAGCACTTTACAGCATGGGGCTAACAAGATGAATGATGGGAAGAAAACAGACATACCCCACGACCACTGCTTGGGCTCCAGGGTTAGGGACATAGCAGAATAACAGGGTTACTCCAAAATGCTTTTCCTTCCAACCTTCCATAAAAATCCTGTCAAAACACTCACAACTAATTCCTAAAAAAATATGTGCAATTTCAGCACACTAATTGTCTCCTTTTGTACAAGTTATATGCTACTATGAGACATTAAAAATAACTTTTTTTTCCAAGAAATTAGATTGTGTTAGAATGAATTAAGATAGGATAAAAGCTGATGGGTATTGTACCTGACCAACAGAAAATAACCATTCTTGGGCAAAATGACATCCCATGGCAACCCTTACAAAAGGCCATCCAGACAAGCTGACTGTGATAATGCCAGACTATTGTCAGAAGCACCAGCAGCTGGCAAGAAGAGACAGAAATCCAGCACTGAGGATAGAACAGCTAAAGGAGAAAACTTCTGCTAATCCAAACCAGGAACATAATCTTAATTGTTTCAATGCCACCTGTACCTTCAGATGTGTCCCTTTCACCCTTCCTGGATGCTCAAATTCTCAGTTTGAACTGGAGGAGCACAGGTCCTGAAAACAAGCAACACAATTTTCACAGCCTGCCTCATTAATTCTATCTTTTCCCCTTGTCTTCAAAGGCCCCACTAAAGAGCTGATCCTCAGAGGTCACACCCCATGCTGCCACGCAACGCATGGCAGGATGCTCTTACTGCTTCCTTTCTGTCTCCCACTTCAAAGTCTACAGGTGGTCAAAGAGCTGAAGGACTGAAACCACAACTGAAACCATAGGTTCAGGGAGAAACATCTCAGAGAGAAATCAGGAGGGGAAAGAAAACAGCAGCAAAGAGGAGAGCACTGACAGAGCTCAGAGAAAAGTTTGATTAAAAGAAGTAGTAGCTACATTCAGAAACCCCACACAAAAACCCAACCAAAAGGGTTACTCTTTATCTGATTCAATTTAAGTACTGTAAAAAGGTCATATTTCTTTCTTGCTACTGAGGATCAGGTTCAAATGAGCAGTCCAGAAGAAGTGATTCATAACGCCCCTCAGTTCTTTTCTCCTTATTATCTTCATCACTTTTAGCACCAGGCATCAGCCCTTTGTCCAGCGATAGTGTTGGTACATCCTCTACCGAGCTCCCCCTGCCGTCAGCAAAGTGTCCCACTCCCCAGATTGTGACTGGTTCCCATCCCACTACCCCACATGTCACAGGCTCTCCTTAGCAGAGACCACAGGTGTGTACTGAGGGATTCTGAATAAATTCCCTCAGTGTGAGTTCCCTCTCTTGCCTCAAGCTTTCACAAGAATACATAATTCTTTGCTCCTAAGTGCCTTGCATTCAGATCATCTGAAAGGATCAGAGTCACCCAGTTTCAAGGCACTGTGTTAAACCAGTCAGAAGAAAAGGAACAGTGCAAAATACACCCATGTGACAAGCCTGGGAGTGCTCAGCTTGGAGCAGGATTCTGAGAAAGGGGTAAATAGGCATATCACAGCTGAACAAAGGTACAGCTCTGAGAAGAATTAACCTGTGATACCAATATAATGAACACAGTTTACATTAATTCTTTAGACTAATCTAATCTGAGCAGACACTAGTGTAGTTACCCTGGGACTTGTACTCCTCAAGGTAGGACCTTGCACCTAGAAAAAACAGTGAAACATGTGAACAAATATAATAGGAAGAAAAGAGGTGGAGAAAACAAAGCAAGGCCTGCTCCATGTTTAAATTTCACAACACCTTCTTGCTTTTTTATTCAATTTGGATGTAATGAGTATCTTGATACATTTATGAAAATTGTAGCAATTTTTCTTTAACTATTGTTGTATCACTATTTGTCTTCTTTTACTAATGCCAGCAGGTTTAAATAAAGACTCTGGAGGGTAGAGTGGGGAAACTTGCTTTAAGTCACACCAGCAGAAAATACATCTACTTCAAGTGATGTTTCTATAGGTTTAATACTACTACAGCCACAAGACAAATTCGTATCCCACAGTAAGGGAGAAGAGGGAGGAGGAGAGGGGAGAGAAGAGAGTGCTTCCATGTCCACTCTTTGCAAGAATATCAAACATTGCTGTATCTCTGTCTCATACTAAGGAGGTGCCTCTGACTCCTCATCTGACTGGAAAATATGGGCATTTCAAAAATACTCAATTTCTTATAGTTACATACACAATGCTTTTCAGTAAGTACATAGTTATTGTAGTGCTGACCACAACACTGCTGCATCACTGTAGTAAATTAATTCCTTCATGCATCTTCAAGAGCTTCTGGCATTGTCTTGGCAACATCTGAGAGTGACAGGAGATACATTAATCATCTGCATAATTATTTACATAGCACTTACAAGGACTCTGTAAAAACAAATCAGGAAGAATGTGGAGATTGGAGACAGCAGTAGAAGTATACTAACCATTCCTAGTACTTCTACCAAAGTGTCTTCATCTGCCCAGAGTTGATAAATGGCATGCAAGATTGGTCTCACCAGATTTCAGTGCTGTCACAAACTGATAATGTCATTAGTCTTATGTGGGGGGAGAAGACAGGCCGTTCTCCACAAGTGCCACCTCCATTAAATGAGATGCTGAGCCTTCCCCAGATTAGCAGGTGGATAAGTGCATTTTTATGCTCTGAAATATTCCTAATTCTATCCCTCAGAGCTAAGAACCTGGGAGAGTCTAGTAATATTCTAAATAAAGGGTTCATCAGCACTTCATTGGTAAAGGGTTATCAACTGGTGACTGCTAGAAGCAGATAATTGATACTAGTCTTTGTTTACTTCCTAGCAGAAGACATAACAGCTATTTTGTACTTACGCTTCATAACTTTGTTCAACATTTGGTACAGCCTTCCTAAACTATGTAGCAAAACTTCCAGATAAAAGGTGACCACACAAACAGTGGACTCACCACAAATCCCATTTCTGACAGTAAGAAAATTTCACAATCCATTAACATAAAAAAGAGAACAGATCCTCAATGTTGTCATTATTACGTTTTGCTGAGGCATGGTATGAGGTATGCTCTGTCAAATGAGAATATTGTGATAACTAGATATGAATTCTCAAGAGACATTCTAACCTAAACCCAGCTTTGAGAAAATGTCGAAATAAAAATCTCTTATACCCTTAATAGAAGGACAAATATAATATTCCTCATAGTCAGAGCTAATCAAGACTGTATTCAAGCCAGCATTGGGATTAGATATAGACAAGCGTATCAGTACAACAGAAGCAAATCACCCAAAGCAGTAAGTCTCTGAACATCTTTCAGGTGATGCTGGGGGAAAAGTCAAGCTGTCAGTCTTCCTCCAGCCACTTCTAGTAAGCTGGCTGGCCTGTCTTCTCCTCTAGGGCTGATTTTTTATGTATTATTATTGTTTTACTTAAAAATGAAGATGAAAGCTGTATGGCGATGGAGAAAGTAATTTAATTAACACACCTGCCAGTTTTCCACAGCTAAAATACTCATGGCATTTGGAAAAACTAAGTTCCTTCACAACTACAAGTCAGAATGTGGAGTCTAGTATCAAGAAGAAAGGAAAATTATTTCATAATATACAAGCTACTCTTATTGCAACATTATATCAATTATTTATCAAAAAGCCTTTAACAAATTTAACTGTGTTTCTCCTACTTATCAACCACTTTAGAATAATTTAAAGCTCATTTCCTGATGCACTGAAATTATTCTTAACTGAGCATGCTGGCAAGCAAAAACCTTTTTACTCCCCATTTGCAAAATGACATCTGCTCTATTTCCATCTTTGTTTTCAGTTGCAAGATTGCTTTAGCATTTTATTTCTTAATCTGTAAAATAGCATTGATTAAAAAAAAAAAAAAAAAAAAGGAGAGACAGTCCTCAAACCCCCATAGATTCTAAATTACAAAACCTACACATTTTACTAAACGTGTAAATCAGTCAGAAAAGAAATAATACAAACTTTTTTCCTTTCCTTTATAAAAACATCCACTCTGCTAAAAAGTCTGCAAATATTTGAATACCATGAAGAAAGCAAGCCTGACAGATTTATTATTACAGAATGCCTGCTGTATAGCTACAGTGGGAAGTAATTTTCCACTATTAGCTGAATTTCCAACAAATTCCATCTTTCTATTATCATAGGGTCAGTCCTGTTCTGGTCTCAAGCACGCAAATACAAGGAGACATCAGTCCTGGTACAGCCTCTAGCATTTTAAAGTTTTCTCTAGCATTTTAAGTTTTAGCAATCTAAGAAATTAACAGCAAAAAAATATAGGAGAAAAGGGTGCTTACTTCCTTGACAATCATTCCACACATCAGAACCAAACACAAGCAAAAGGCCTTGGAGGACACTTAAAAGAAGCACATGTATACAGATGCTACAGATTTAGTTTCCTTTTTGCCTTCCAACACTCGGATATGGGAAAGGCTTATTCACCTGCTTATCTTGGACTCCAAAGGAATATTCTGGATGCTCAAAATTACATATGTATGACTAGGACTAGAAGCCAAGAGGTTTGGTTGGTTTTTTTTTAAATATAAGCAAGGTCACTAAACACATTACTAAAATGAAGTGCAGTGTCTTTTTCTGGACAAATGACTATACCTGGAGAGTAGCATTTTTTAATTATTTCTAGGTTTTAGAATTTTATTTATTTTATTTATTAAGTCATCTGTTTCTAAACATCTAGTTATTTATTTGGTCTAGCTTTACACAGATTTTTCTGTGTAAAAGCAAAAGCTGGCTCTGGTAGCAAAAAAAGCACATATGAAAGGGGTGAAAGGGAAGACAGTTGCTGGTCACAGGTCAAAGCCCTAGGAAGGAGAGGACTAAGTTCAGGATACAGCAAAGAGGTAAAAACCAGAGCGATCGTGTCAGGAGGATGGTGCGAAAGTCAGCAGAGAGGGCTGTGTGTGGAGGTGAAGTATGGGCAGGGGAGCCAGATGCCAAGGATGACAGACCTCAGACCTGTATGCAAGCCAAGAAACTGTAACAAACAGGCTTTCTCAGGGTACTCAGGAGCCTGAGTTAAAGGGTTGGGTGGAGCTGATGGTAGAGGATGGAGACAAGTGATCAGAAAGAAAAAGGCTTCAGAGTCTGCCTAGGTACATAAATGAAAAACACAGCAGAAGGAACAAAGTGCTCAGCAGTATGCTGCTGCCCAAAGGGCCTAAGAAGTAGGCAACAATGAAAGAGTAAGGTGGTGAGAAACAGCCTGTGATATGGAATCGGTGAGTGACAGTGACAGACTGCAGAAGGAGCCAACTCAAGAAAATGTACATTTCTTTAAAAAGAGCAGTTTGATCCACGACTATAAAAAAACACATCTTGCTTGTAATTGCACTGTTACCATATGGTATCACTGCTAAGTAGAAGTATTCATATACCTTGTAAGAGCATTTCTACGCTTAAAAAATTCGGATGTCTTTAACTTCTGTTCTGGATTTCCTGGTGCTTATAATATGCTAGTTTGAAACAATTATACCACATCTCCAATACAGACTTCTACCACCACCACTTCTGTTGGTGATGTTTTTCATCAAATGATCTCAGGGCTCATTTACAAACCGGGTCAGCATCATTATCCCCATTTTACAGATGAAAAATGAAGGTGCTGTAGATCAGCCTGCATTATTAATGTGAACTCTCAACTCTAAATTCATTTTACTGTCATTTTCCTTGAAATATTCATTTGTACTTCTGCACTAAGGGTATTTTTGTCATGTATTTCTAACTTATGTCAAAAGCACCTAGAGCATAGTGGGGTCCATTTTTAGTATTCTTAGTATTATAAATAAAATAGCACAGTGCCAGACTCCCACGCTACTCAGAAGAAATCCATTCGCTCCTGAGCTTACTCCTCAATCTGATCATGTTCCACCTTAACTCCAGCCTCTCCTT
>NW_009952564.1:3217101-3228795 GCF_000747805.2 Chaetura pelagica | reverse complement strand
ATGTTCCCACATCCCCATCTTTCCTTCTGCTCCAGACCCCTATGCCACTACACAGTTTGAAAAGACAAGAATATCATGCTCTAAACTCTATTCAATTTCTATGGTAGCCACCAGTCACATCCTGCATTTGAAACCTTCATTCTTCAGCACTTAGAGAGAACATATTGATTATGGCCTTTTGGGGATGCCTGCTATGTTCTGGAACCCTTTCAGAAGAGAAGCTGGGATATATCACCTGCTGTTTTAGATGCATTCATATGGGCTTTTCTGTATTCTGAGAAGTCATCACTAAAAAAGGGCAGATAGATCAGGAGCTGCCTTAAACTGAAGGATGAGTTACAGCACAGTACCAAGCTTCCTTCTCCCTCCCATTAATTTTGTCTTGAAATGCTAACCCTTAGGATGAGGTTTCTGTCTTCTGAAGAGAGGTTGGGCACCATGGCCTAAATTGGCAGCAATAGCAGAGCGCTTTAGCACCCCACTGGATGATCAACTGAACTCTCTCTTATGAAGACCTTGAGGCTTAACTCCCTCTCTCTCTCAAAGAGCAGCTGTACTCTTTGACTTTGTGTTCAGGTGCCTTATTTTGCTGCTGCTACACAGAATACAAGTCATATTCCCACGCCTAAAATGAACAACAGTGAGCTCCCCTGGAAAGTCCTACAGATGCAGACCACAAGCCAGCAGGGAGGAGGACACAGTGCCAGCCAACACAATTTTGTAACAAACTACTGTCTGACAGCATCAAGAAAAACCTTCCTAAAACCCTGAGATTTCATCTCTGCCTTCCTTCTTACACATAACCCAATACACTGTAAGAATTTCAGTTGCTGTTGTTACTAAAAAAACCCACGTTGAGACCTGGCTCTATGCACATCTGTAACCTTACCTACCAGTCCTTATGAAAAAGGATGCTCACACTATCCCTGTGCACTCTGGGATGGTGTTTTTCACCCTGGAGCATACTCGATTCTTCTGAGAAAAGGAGACCAGCCCACCTTTGGATACCAATCCTCTGCTCATACACAAACTCCCATGAAAAAAAATACAGCAATGATACCACTGCTCTCGGTAATTGCATTGCAGACCAGGATGCTCTGATGTTGGAGAGCCATTCCCCATGGAAGCAGTGAAAGACAGAGGTTAAATAAAAAACATCACATGCAGAACGTTCAAAAATCTTACCCAAAAATTACAATACAAACTGATGAGGCGTGAAAAACCTGTGGTATTTTTCTACAGGCTTCTTGCTTAGCTGCAATTTAGTCGTGTTTCACAGAATTGGCAAATGCTGAACTCTAACAGTAAAGTCAGCTTCTTTGAAGTTTCAAGTCCCTTCTTCAGGGTCTGGATATATTAGAGCTATTGATAGAGAAGGAAGCTGATAAAATGTCTTTTTTCTTTCTGCCATTGGCATCATTGTCAGAAACAGATTAATTTGGCTGAGATTTTCAATTATATGAAAACTAGACTTCAACCTTAATTTTGCCTGAAGTTCATATACCCTTGTAGTAAATGTTTACTGCATATAGCATCAAGAAACTGGTGATTCTTTTGGGTGTGTGGGCTTATGACTGTTGAGGGGAAAAAAAAGCAAGGGTCATTTAATTATATTTTCTCCTTCCCTCATCTCTACCATTTACTGTCTCCTGTCTAAGCACACTCTAGGTTTTGACAACTAAATGAACAGATGCTAGCCTGTTAGTAAGCTTTTTTAAAATAATTTTCATTCCAGGAGAAAAGTTTTCAGAAAACATATGGTGAGCTAAATATATTGAGATTTTTCTCAGTTGGCTTCATCTGTACAGGAACATGTCTCTCAGGTGGGATGCTCAGAATATTCAGCGTTCAGTCAAGGGGGCAGAGATCCCCAGGCGAAAGGTACCACAGATCCCAGGAAGACAGAAAGGAAAAAAAAAAAAAACATTTCTCCTTCCTGGTTAATCCCAGAAATCTGGTTGTGGTGCAGTCCTCATTGATTTTTACAGTGACACAGCATTGTGCTCACTGCAGCTCATCATAAAATCAGCCACGTTGATTTAAATCCTATGAAACCTAACAGAAAATGACATCTTGCAGAACACCCCACTGCTTAAGAAGCACAGCATTTAGCAAATGATCAGGAGTCAGGCTGATTACAGCAAGCCACTGGTGACATCAAAAAGCACACCAAAATTCAACAGCTTTGACCACAGTTCTTCTGAACGCAAAACATTCAGCCTATCTAAGTCACAATACACCGCCCTGCCTCAAGGTACAGCCTCTCCTGACAGCAATGCTGGAGAATGCCAGAGCCTTTCTCCTTCTCCAAGCAACATCCTCTGTAGATCATCTAATCAGGAATGAACGAAAACTCTGATCCTTAACAGCTGAATAAATATTTCATTATTTTTGTAGCAGCAAGGTAAACATAAAAACAAAGGATGCTAGCCATGCACAAGTAGGCTCAAACACTTGGTGTTGTGCTTGGTTCTCAATCTTAACAAAAGGGTTTTTAGCAGATGACTAAGCAGACTAAGTGGCACAGTCAATGGGATAAAATTAAACAAGTACAGTTGCGTCAGCAACATTAGGCCCTTAGCTATGTGTGAAGAACAATATTAAAAGTGACAGGGGAAAAAACTCCATGTAGCAAGTGAAACCTGAAGTCTTCTTGCTGCATTAGCATGGGGCAGGAATAGGCACCCAAACACACATCTCCTATTTTTATTTCATTTCATCCCTTAGAGAGAAGCCAACTCTGACACTGCAATCCCAAGCAAAAAATGAACAGCAAGCCATACATCACTGCTCAGAACATGGATGCAGAACAAATAAATTCTGTTTGCAGCAGGCTGTTTGTACATATTGAAACACCACATTAATTTGAATGCAGATGATCAGAGACACAGGAAAAGCTTCAGGGACAAAAACTACAGCAAACTCATCACAGAGAGTGTCAAGTACAGATAACTCAAATTCCACTCTGCCTTGAGCCTTTTTCCACAGCTTCCATAACTCCATCAGAGTAGCCACTATACATTTCCTTTTCCTAAAGGAATGGTAAAAGGCTAACTAAGACTCCGGGAAATATAGAAATTTGTCAAGTGTTATAGACCAAGAACAAGGCAGAACATAACAAGACTGTCATGCTACTCCATGACCTGAGCTAGGCTTTTGCAGCAGTTCATGGCTCCTCCTATCAGTACAACAGAAAACTCACTTGCTGACTAGCAGCTGCTGCTACACAGGGTAGCAAGAAAAGAGGCAGCACCCAGGAATGTATTTTAACCTAGCAGACCTTCATCCTCAAAGTCCACTAACCTGCCAAATTTCCAGAAGCCTGCAGCAGCAGCTCCTGCCTCATCAGATGCCATTCGAGATGCCTGTCCCTGCCTCAGGCATTGTATATTTTCCCTGGTTGAAATACTGATGCCTAAGTTTGGAGTCTAAGATACACCAAACCAAGCATAAATTTTTACTATGAAGTAGAAGCTACTTTGTGAAATTAGTGGGAGCTTAGACTAAATTTTAAGAAAAAAATTTCTCTTAAGATTTCTGCAAAATAGCCTCCTTTTTGAATTAATGCAGTCTTGATGCCTTCAGTGGTGACACTATATATACTTCATATATCCAATCCAGTATCCCACTTTCTCAAGTATGCCACTAAATTTAGTTTTATCAGAGCAAGAGAGGTATGGTTAGGGGAAAATTCAGAGGCGGAGCTGAACAAAGTTGCCAACCAGCAACTCGCTTTCCATTCTGACAAGCTCAACATTTTTTTGTCCAGACTATGTTGTTTTTCCACATGTAGCTGAGCTTCCAAAATAACAATGGAGATAGGAGGACAGCAAATCAAACCAGATTTTTATTTTTTTTTCCCCTATTAAATTTAAACACTTAGGGTGGGAGAAGAATGAAGAATTACTTAAAAGTTATGACAATTTTTCAATTTCTTTCTTCTTCAAGTTTTCATGTCAATAAATTGTTCAGCTTCTTTATTAGTTCAAAGAGAAAGGATAAGATTTAAAAAAAAAAAAAAAAGTTAAGGCAGTTTGATTATTATCACTTACAAAATTGATGATCCCAAAACCCATAGAATGTATACAGGTCATAACACATAGAACAAGGAGAGAACAAGAATATTACCTAAATTCACTTAACCAAGATCAATACCTTACCTCCTGCAAAATGCTGTCTTGATACTTAAAGAGATCCTTTCCTTCTTTCCTGAGATATTTCAAATTTTGCAGCCCTCTAAAGACCCATATACTCTTTGCAGCTGACTGAGAGTTCCTATTTTGCTGAAGTTTAAGTGTAGAAGTATTCAGGCTACAGAAATTTTGGCAGAAAATTAAAAATTATTTTGACATTTTCACAAACCGAGCTGGATCATTTCACTTTCAGATCTAAAGATAACTAGATAAAACACAGTTTATTTTTGATCAATTGAAAAACAATTGAAGCACAACTGAAATGATCAATGTAAAGAATATGCTTTAATACAATTACTAAAGAATGCAATTATGGATCACTAAACCTTTTAAAGGAAGTTCAATTAAAGTTAGGCAACTCCATAACCACAAGCATATCTCCATATTAATCTTATTTACAGTCTGACAGACCTCAAACAGGAACCAAATTGCATCAGTTTTAAGAGCAGTAGTATGCAGCTGAAAAGAAAAGAGAAGCTTCACCTGGGCACAGCTTTGGATGAGGCTGTGTACATGTAGAAAGGAAAGCTTCTGTCCTTGTGCATGAGGTTTCCTGGGTCCAAGACTGCATTTCTCCTTGTAGACCTTCATGAGATTCTTATCTGCCCAAACCTTCAGCCTAAGTCCCTCTAAATGGCAACACTGCTAATGGCATATCAGCCACTCCTTCCAGTTTTGTATCATCTGCAAGCCAGCAGGGGACACAAAGACAGCACAAGTCACTAAATCCTCTCTCCCATCATCCAGATCATTAATGAAGAGGATAAACAATACTGGACTTAGTATCAACCCTTGAGGTACTTCACTAGTGATTGAAGTCTAGCTACACTTTGTGACACTGATCACAACTATCTGAGCCCAGCAGTTCAGCTGGCTTTCTGTTCTCCTCACTGTCTAGCTATTAGCCCATACATCAACAACTCTCACTGCTATTCTCTCCTCCATTGGGCCAGTCATTTCTTCATGGAAAGTTATCAGGTTGGTTAGCCATGTCTTCCTCTGCATAAATCTATGCTAATTACTCCTGATTACCCTTTTGTCTTTCTTGTGTCTAGAAAGGGTTCCCAGGGTTAGTTTTTCCATTAATTCCCCAAGGATGGAGGTGAAGCTGACCAGCCTGTAGAACTCCTCCTTTGTGCTCTTCTTGAAGGATGTGGTATTTGTTGACTTCCAGTCTGTCATCTCCCAGTACCTGTCACTTCTTAGATGTAACCAAGAGCGGTCCTACAGTCACACCACTCAGCCCTCTCATCATGCATGGGGTTATCCCATCCAACAGACTTGCACATGACCAGTTTAAGAGTTCCCTAACCTGATGCACCACCACTGAAGGTAAGCCTTTCTTGCTACAGATTTTTCTTCAGGTCTCAGGAAACTGGGATTCCTGAAAGGTTAATCTTACCATTAAAAAAACAAGTTGAAGAAGAGAGAGTACATTTGGCCATTTCAATGTCCCTTGTCACCAGAGTCCCTGCCCCATTCAGCAATAGGTCCACGCTTTCCTTTTGCTTCCTTTTGCTGCTGATGTACTGACAGACGTCCTTTTTATCACCTTTCACATCTCCCATCAGACTCAACTCTAGGTGGACTTTGGCTTTCCTAAACCTATCCTTGCAAGCTTGGACAGCCATTCTATCCTGCCTGGGCCACCTAATCCTAATTCCACTTCTCCCGCCCTCCCTTTTTTTGACCAGGTTTTGTCAGGAGCTCCTTCCTCATCCATGCAGATCTCCTGCTCCCTTTGCTTAATTTTATGCTCATTAGGATAGACTTAATGGACCAAACAAGCTTGAGAGCTCTTTTCTCCACCTGGCTGCAGGTAAACAGAGATCTAAAGGAGTTGGAGATGCCATCCTGAGAACAAGCTGGACTGGGAGCAAACCAAAGGCAGAGCAGCAATGGAGCATGCAAGCTATAAGGACCCTGCACTATGGTCCCTCTATGGCTGGCACAGATTATAAAGCACAGTGCAATTTCTGGATGCTCTGAAGCCACTCTAATATTGTATCTAAGAGCTGTCAGGTGTCCTAGAATACACAGGTGGATTGCAGCTATCTTTTCTTGTTACATTTTGGTTCAAAGAGTAACTGAGAATTGGAGTGTCAGGAGCCAAAAGTCACACTCTTTATTCTGACTTGAGGCAAGGGGAAGCTTTCCTCATATGGTTTAAGCTATTCAGGCTTCCTAAATTACTGAGTGAGACTTTACTGCCTGATCCCTGAGCAAAGCCCTTGTTATTTCTCACTTTGGTATCTCTGACTAGCCATACCTTACTCTCTTACTGCAGCTTATTTCATTAAAGTTAGAAATGTCCAACTTTCCTTCACTATCTCACCAAGCTTGATTTGCACATTTCTAAAATAAAAAATACCAAAATATGTTATCAAAAAGGTAAAACAAAGATCAATGTTAATAAAGTTATGACAACTTAATGCTCTGTCACATGATAAGCTACTTCATTAGCACTAGAAAGTTATGAATGGCAACAGTTTAAACAGGAGCTTGTTTTGTTTGCCTGTGAAAAAGCACTTATTGAACTCACCAAGTTTCATGCTCCAGGATACCTCCTGCTCACTTATCAGCTGTCTGCAGCTGTAATCCATGTCACGCTGCTGGAACATGGAGATAAGATGACCACAGCAAAAGCAATAGCACCAATGGTGGTCTCAAAATCCAACGGGCCACTGATGGAGCACAGGACCCCTGGTAGTCTGCTCACCACACATCTGGGGAGGTATGTCCTGCTCTAGGCTCATCACACTCACTAAAAAGACTAAACTTTTCTCTGTTGATTAACCCAAAACATGGGTTTTCACGTATCATCATACAGATAATCCAAGCAGGTTGATTTCTGTGGCTCTTGGCCCGAGCAGTTGGCTAATATTCAGAGCTCTATATCCATCAGAACACACTTCAGTCACTGAAAACAAATTAACATCTGCAAATTGTTTGTTATAATTGGTTTTATTATTATTATTATTATTGAACGTAGTCAAAAAATCCACCCATCTTTCAAATACAGCAGGAGCAAAGACTTGGCATTTTCCTACCTCAGAAATCTCAAGCTTTTCTCACCTCAGCTCTGTTTGTAAGAGCTACTTTAGCTCCTGTCAAGGCAAAAATCTCTTCCTTGCTCTTTCTACAGCCTGCAAGCACAAAAATAGACCTTCTTATGGCAACCAAGAATAACCCTCATTGCCTATAGCTTGGATATACTTGCTATAGGTACCTACCACCAGACACTGGCATGTCTTTATGCACATCTGTTTTCATTACTGCTAAACCAGCTTCTTCTATTTCTCTGGAGTCATTAAAAGTTTATTTTTCAGGCTCTTCAGAGAATTCTACCATCTCCAGCTGCCAGCTATTAGTACCTTCCAGCTTAACAGTAGGCTGTTGTATTACTTCTGTAATGTGGTAAAATAAGCAAATGTATATATACACATATATATTTTGATCTATATTTGTCAACAAGGAAGCAAAGACCTTGCTTGTTAGGCTGTTAGATACACTATGCAAATGCTTTCAAAAAATCAGAAAGCAGCTTTGAATGGATGTAACCTCCTTGGTCTATCCTGCCCTAAATCCAACCTATAGAAAAGAACTGCATCCAAACTGAGTGAAAATAAAAGTCTTCTAAGAGCTGAAAGGCTACACAAGATGGGAGTTTAACAAGACAGGAGGCATCAAGGCAATCCTTAAGAACAAGATAGACCAAGTGTTTAAATTACAATAATAATCTTTTTAAAAATCACTACCCTGCTGAGCAACTGTGTTGGTTTCTAACCAATATTCTAATCCCCTGCTCTAAACATCTTTCTGGGTCTGTACCCCAGTCAACTTACCTAAAGTTTATTACTGATGTAAGTTGCTGAAACTAACAGCATGTTTTTCAGTCAGTGTCTGCTTCTAGGACTGATAATCCCCCTAGGACTGATAACACCCCATGTTTATAGTTAGGGTGAGAGAATGGTATGTAGAACCAAGGCCACTGCTCGGTTCTGAAGGAGACTCTTATGCTCTGGAACCAGAAAGGATTAAAGGGGTCACACCTGAGATGTTCCTTTGGGGAGGAGTGGACCAGTCAGGTGGCCAAAATTAACCAAATGAAGTACCCCAACCCACACACACCATACTGTATATAAATTTGAGGGATCATGCAGAGCTTGTTCTCTTCATCCATGGCCAGCATCCTGGGAGGATTTTATCTGCCTTTGATCCCAATCCCTGTGTTCTTGCACCCCAGAATTCCTTCATCCCAGCTCCCATCTGCCATTGACTCCAGGAGTTGAGTCCAGGACTTTTCCAGGGCCTGCCCTACAGCTTTGGTGGTAACATGAGCATTATTGAGGAGTGGGGGGAGAGCACAATAGTGTTTTTCTGTATGTTTGTATATATTTCATCACTACTGTCTCATTAAAACTGTGTGGTTTATTTTCCTACCCATAAGAGTCTCTCTCCCTTACTCGCTCTCTTTTGCCCATAAGGGAACAGAGGGGGGTTAACATAAGGCCTCTGTCATTTCTTTAATTGTTGGCCCAGTGTTAAACCAGGACATTACAGAAACTAGGGTTCAGTATCCAGACTCACAGGAATAGCTCACATGTATAATGCAAGCCATTCCGCAAGGAAAAAAAACAACAAAACACAACACATTTTTGCAAAACAAGCAGATTAACCAAATGGAAGGGGAGGAAAAGATAATGGGAAGAACACACAATCATCACAGATCAGTTTCCTGTTTTGCTTTTATTTCATTTTGGTTTTGTTTTCCATTTCTTAAATTAGTGCTTTAACTGGCTGAGTGGATGCAGCAGATGTTTCCCAAGTTTTTTCTTCAGGATTGACAGGGTGCCAGTAGTGCACAAGCATGGAACATACAAGAAGGATACTTCTTTAGGAATAAGTAATGAAGGAAATATAAAGGGATATCCTAGTTTCTTTCAGACTTTAAAAGAGGTGTTTCAGTTCACTTTGTACAGATTTAAATCCTAAGCAAACCTCAGCAATTTTCCTTCTACTTCTTTCTCAGATCAGAGGTTTTCTAAATTACTACAGAACACAAGTTGTCAATAGGTCAATTAGGTAATTTTTTAATTATTATTATTTACTTTGAATGTCTTTTTATTATTTTTTAAAGTGTAATTTGAAAAGAAAATCCTCAGTTTTCAGAAAGTGCCATGCCTTTCCTGCAAAAAGCAGTCCATCCTTAAGCTATGTAGAATTGGGCACATAAGAACTACATTTCAAATCCATAATATCCTAACCAACATTTCTAAAAGAAAGTAAAGAAAAAACAGATTCAAAATAAGTGACTTCTCCCAGAAAACTGTATCAGTAAGCATTTTACTGCCAGCCAAAGGAAAGTTCTATGATAACTACAAATGAATTCTACCTTCAACCACAACTGGGCAGTTGTTCCCAGTTTTTGTTAAATGGCATTCTCCATCCTATGGAACCACTGCATAGGCTACACCACCAAAAATTAAGCTTGGTCTTTCTTGCCAGCATATTTATACTAATAGAAGCTTTGAAACTAGTGGGCGTACCAATTTATAAAAGGATTCTCTGATGATAGGTAACACTAACATTTGTTACACCTCAGGCCTCACACATGATTCCCAACACCAACACTTTACTCCACAGGAACACCAGGAAACTTGCAGGTGCTGGAAGAGTATAGGCACATGTAGCATGATACCAAAGTTGGTTGCCATTCTACCTCCAAGAGGCAAAAACTCCTGCAGTTGTACTTCCACTTCAGAATCAGAAGTTGAGCCAAGGAGCCTCATGAAACGGGAAATATCCATTTGAAGTTTATGAAGGATCTACTGGCCCATTTAAAAATGCATTATGTTTGAAAGAAAAGGAAAAAGTAGAGAAAATTCAGAGCAACTGGTTATTAATACATTTAGTGGTGAAGAGGGTCAACATACCCCAAATCTTGCCCATTCCTTAGGAATTTCTCAAATTCTGTATATGAAATGTTGTCACATTTCTGTAGAAGCCACTGGTTCAGCTGGCCCTGAAGAGTGATGAATACCTAACTCTAGAGGAAAGGGGCAAGCATGTTGTTATTAAGTAATTTCTTTCAATGATGGGTGAGACAACACATGAGCAGACATGGCTGCAGCTTTCTTGTTGAAATGCTGTTTGGAAAGAAAAAGATTAAACTACATGGAAGAGGGACAGGAAGAGCAAGCTGAGGCTGGCTGCCTAGGAGGCAGAGCCCTATAGAAAATAAACAAGGCAATACCCACCCCTACACTTCCCATGCAGGAGCAACTTTATTTTACAGTCAGTGAATTCTTCAGCAGCAACAACAAAAATTTGGAATATTCAAAAATGCAAAGAAAAGAAAACGTTATCTCAGAAGAAGACAAGTATCTGAACTGTATCATCTGCTCAAGAGGGAAAATACAACTCCACAACCAAGCACCAAGGTGCAGTAACCCTGACAGAGGACATACACTGTATGCTGTGTACACTCCCAAGCCCCTGAAATGTTTGACAGAAGAATAGAAGTTGGCAACATTGCTTAATCTGCATTTCAAGGCCAGAGCCTAAATCACAGTTGCACAGCGTGCAAACACAGATCATTGAAGGGTATTCTTATACACCTTCTACTGAAGGATGCCAGCCAATTACCTTCTCTTTCCAAGTGCAGGTCTCTACGGCTACCCATGTTTCCTGGGAAACACAAAAGTAGAAAGTGGTTAAATAAACAGCTCTGCAAGCTTTATTGTCCTAACAGAATACCAATAAGGGCAATCTGGATAAAGCTTTTTTTCTTCTGAGTCCTTTTTGCATCAAGCTAGCTTAGTAAAGTAAAATAATCGTAACCTGCCTCTGTCTCACACAAACATATTTGCACAATTATCAGAACTGACCAGTACAAAGGAAGATAGTCTTCCTTCTTGGAAAAGTGTGGCCTAGTTCTTAATGTCTTATTTCTACACCTCAAGTCTCCAAATGTTCAGTTCACACCTTAGGAAGCAGCAGCAACTATTGCACAGGCGAAAACCAAAGTATCTTGAGCCGCTGCAGTTCAGGAAAACACTTCTACCAAGCCCTAAAAAAGCAACTCCAGGAAATGTGTTTTACAAAAAGAGAAGGATAAGGAAACACTGCCAGAAAGTGAGGTTCAGAGGCTTCAGTAACCTGATATTAATGGTCTGATTTTCATAGCTGTTGAGTCCTCTCTTCACTCAAAGAGAGGTAAGCTTCTCGGAGGGAGAAAAAAAATCAGGTTCAAGCCAAGTGAAAACTCCAGTCAGTCCTGCAAGCACCAGCCCTGGTGCCTGAGGGGGGGTGGCTGCGTGTCCTGCTGCTGCAGCAGCATGGAGGAGTGACACCACCAAGCAGGGATAACACCTGCAACAATCTTACAGTATCTAAGTACTCAGGATGAGCTGAGGTTTTTTCACCCCCCCTTAGGAAAAGGGCCAGATCATTAAGACAGAATTCACCCAGAAAAGCTTGAAGTGAGGGCAGAGCTGGG
>NW_009952564.1:3201781-3216330 GCF_000747805.2 Chaetura pelagica | reverse complement strand
GAAAGAGTTAATTAAGGGCAGGTACAATAAAAGCATACACTACTTTGGATACTAACTATAAAGCCAAAATGACTACCAGCTTCCAAAGAACTATGGAGTAGGTAGGGGTACAGCACCAAGAGAAACTTTGAGGTAGGAGTATCATACTCAAGTTGTTTATTGAAGTATCATGAAGTTAAGCTGCACATCTCCTTGCCACAGAACATTGTGGATACATTTCCATAGGTCAGAAAGAGACTGGACACAGTTATGGAAGCAAAGTCTGCTGAGAGCTATTAATATAAATCACCACTTTTGGTTTAGGATGCCCTTGTGTCACAAATTGCTCTGTCTGGGAGAATGTTAAAGGAAAATACTGCTAAATGCCTGACCTGCTCCCATACCCTCTGCTAGACATTACTGACCACTATCCTAGATGGAATACTGAGCTAAAAGGACTTTGTCTTATCTGGCAAGGACATTCTTGTGAGAATGAAGGCTCTTTAGGGGCAAAGGTCTGGACTACCTACAGAACACAGTTACAGTACAGTGAAAGAGGCAGACAGTCATAATCCCTGGCTGTATCTGACAGAGCATCCAGCATTGATAAAAAGCTGTTACTTAAAAAACAAACAATATTATCAAAGTTGTTACTTAATATTCAACAAACAACACAGAAAACTAAATCATCAATTATAAAACAACATCTCATCTGTTTTTAATATTAGCACTCCTCACAGGAATGAAGAAAAGCAGTCAAAAGGAAAAATGAAAGAATGCCTTGCCTATTACCCTCCTCATACCCACAAACGAGCCAGCAAATGGGAAAAGAAGCACAACTTGACTATAGGAGAAAATGTCACTGAGATGTACTCAAGGTCAGGAAAAAAAAATAAATTACTGTCATGAGCAGAAAAAGACACATGGAATATGAAAAATCCAATAGCTTTTGTATCATTTCTAAAATAAAATAAAATTAAATTAAATTAAAAATTCTGCTACCTGTTTGAAACTCCCAATTCATTAACTCATTTTGGAAACACACCACCTACTATATGTAAGTATCTAATCACTCCAAGAGTGGCAAGTCCGACATGATAAAGAATGTTGTTGCTGTTATGATGATCTATTCTTGTTGCTTCTCACATTTTTCTCTTTCATCATATAGTGATGACACAGACCAGATAGGCTAATATTGTAAATCACACAACTACAAAACACTTTTCCCCCACATCCCCACAGATCTTTTTACCTTTTCCATTCAAGGTTTCATCCAAACAAACAAAAAATTAGTTCAGTTCCTACTGTCACCTTTTAGTACAATGAGCTTTGGAGGAAACAGTCTTCAAATGTGAATATTCAAAGCCAGTCAGTAAAATCCCCATGTACTACTTGAATATGAGTTGCACTATGTGCTGTGAAGACAAGTGAAGTCCCTCTTCTTTATTCAACTGTCCTCAAAAAGCAGTCCCTGCTCTTAATCAGAGGGTAAGTCTGAAATGTTGATCTTAATATTTGCTGTCAACTCATTAACACACTTCACTTGTTTTCCTTGTCTGTTGTATTGTTTTTTTCCCTAGTGAACTGGGATTTTATTCTTTAATAATGATGAAAATAATCTTGATTACTTGCTTCAAATTTTCTCTCTCAAGTGCAAGCAACTGGCAGGCAACAAATGCAGCTCATCTGCTCAAGAAAGCGCAAATCAGTTTTGCTGGGTAGCATTAAGTCAGAGGAAATGCGGTTTTAATACATTTATGATATGATTATTCGATGCTGTTGCCTGCAATAGAAGAATGGACTTAATTATCCAGGTCTTCTCTAGTCCCCTGTTTCTATGCCCTGAAGTCAGCTTGTGGATGGCCAGATTCACTGTGAAACCACAGAAATGCAGAAAGCCAAACCATCTATCAGGTTGATTCTTACATTAGCTTCAGCGTTCTTCATCCTGGCTTCCTTTGCAAACATTATTAATCTGCTTTCATAGGATGACTACACTTATGATATTTGCCTTGACTTTACAAACATATATTCCCAAAGTTTTCAAAATAACTTATCCGAGAATAAAATAAGGTTGAAGTGGTCAAAGTTTTAATGTGCCCCCTTCAGCATACACAAATGCTGCACTTGAAAGAAAACAAGTCCTCACAAGCTGGCATACTTGATGCTGCTGCCATTATAGCACAGTGGTTAAAAAAAAATATTGATTTTTGAAGTTTATGTAGATACACATATTCACAGACACACAAGACAATCAAAACACTTTCAAAATATGAAGATTTTCCTTAAACCAGATTATCAGCACCCCATACGGGGTAAAGAGCAATCTATTATATAAAATAAAAAGGAAAGCACAGATCTTCAGTAACTGAAAAAAAATAGTTACAGACAACAGGATAGACTTTGACCACAGAACACTGTTGTCTCTGCTGCTTCCTCTCCATACCAAAGAAAAACACAGCCCAAATGCCCCACCTTCTGCATCTGCTCTCAGTCTGGTACAGTATTTTGTGAGATGAGCACACTGACCAAAGGTCCATCCAGCCCAGCATCTTCTACACACTTGTAGAAACATCAGAGCTAGCAAGTAGGGATGCTTTGGCCATACTACCCTTCCCCTCTGTCCAGCAACCTTCAAGCCCAGGTACATCCTGGACTGTCCAGGACTTTCACACTTAAAATCCCTGAACAGACTTTCCTTCTGGAACTGACCAAATTGCTTTTGTGATCATGTTAAGTGTGGCATCTCCTGGAGCCACACTTAAGTGTGTGCTGTGCAATGATGTGCCTCATACTTGGTCTGATCCGCTATCACCGCGTCTCATTTGTGGCCCTAGTTGAGAAACACTGAGCAATCATTCCTCATTCACCACCTTCTGTGCCTCTCTTTATGAACTTCTGTGATATCCTCCTCAGTCACTTCAGAGTTCTAGTTTGCCTTTAAGCACCTAGTTAACACCTTTTATCTCAAGGGCAGCAACAGTCCAAGTGCCTGTGCTTCTCAGGACCACTGCTTGTGAAGCAGTGGCAAAGGCTGTGCCGGCCATAGCAGGAAGGACACTACGGAGGGGTTCTAGTTTTCAACTAGCACGCACACACAAACCTCAGACACAGTACTGCATCCCCATTGGCATTCATGGTTGGAGGTCAAGACCTTTTAATTCAGCCAGACCTGCACTGACTTTGGTAGCAGCAAAATGAGTAAGGTTTGGTTTATAAGGTGTTTTCTGAACCAGTAATGTTGATTAAGGTGTGACTGACCCTTTGCTCTTAGTTCTACATGGGTATTACAATCCCCTTTTTCAGGGGGCTACAGTAACTGTCTATAGGGAATGAGAAAAATAGGCAGACTAATGTGCATTTCTGTATTTTTTCTTTTTGCCTGTAATGAAACTTGGCAAGATGCAGGGCCACTAAGTGTTTTCTACTGTACAGAGAAGAGTCAACAGTTGCCACAAAACTAGTGCTCTTCAGCACCTCTCAGTCCTACAAGAAAAGAACAGAAGGAGAAGAGGTACAAAAGCTCTAACAGGTATTACTATGAAGCAAGTATTTAATTTCTGTGATTTAAGCAGTAGGACTGCCATCAACATATTTCCTGGAGATAAATCAGTCTGCTGTTGCTTCTAGCAGAAATTGAAGAGCAGCTGGTTTTCTTATCTCCCTATACTTACCACTTATGTAGCCTTTGCCTATTCAAAAAGCAACCAGAAGTCTCTATAACTGTATTTTTAGCTCACAGATAAGAATTAGGTGACAAAAGCAAATAAAACCTCCATGTTACAAGCCAGTTTTAATAGAAAGTGTTCTTCAGAGTAATTCAGTGCAGCATGAAGAGATGGTACATATTTATCTGTGGTAAGTGGGTTTTTTTTTTCCCCTTTACTCTGTTATTTTCCCATCATTACCTTAATCTCTCCCCTTTACTTTCTCAGTTCACTTGGAGTCACTTTGGATTTATCTTAAAAGGCCTTGTGGCTGTGAGCAAACAGGCTCAGCTCAATCATATTTGATCATCCAAATCAGGAAGCTAAGTAGTTCTATCCCCAGCTAGTTCTGAAGAGAGAGGAAGTCTGTGCTGAACTGATGCCACAGCATCACGATTTCCCTTCAGAAGGTGTTCATCATTCCTTTTCCTTACTTAACAGAAGGCATGTCATCTGGAATGCTGCTGAATGTGTCTGGCAGGAAATAAAGAGAAGGAAAAACTCGCATTTTGTGTTTGTGCAAGTGCTTCTGCCAGCATTTGGAGCACTGCCAGCCTATCAAGTGCAAGTTCGCAGAGGGTTACATTGGTCATTTGATGAAAACTGTAGAACTCCAGAACACCAGCTTTTAGGTGTGAAGGGTGTGTGCTGAATCGTAATGCGTGCACCAACATTTGGAGTGGAAAAACAGCATCTCTCATTTGTTTCCCCCTTCTCCTTCCTTCCTAAATAGGGATCTTCTCATGTCCCATTCATATCCTGTTCTTTGAAAAAAATTACATGTGTAAGAAAGACAAATGTTATATGATCATTTTTCTATAAGTTACTCTCTCTGAGGAAAAAAATCCCGTCTGGAAAAAAGTTCTCTTTTTGTTTTTAAATTTTGTGTTAGAATATATAGGCAACATTACCATTTGAACTACATTTACAATGTATGAGGAATTTCTGAAAACCTCAAAGAAGTAATTGTTTTCTCCCTCTTCAGACATTATAAGTAGAAAATATTTATCCCTTCTGCTATTTCTAGCATAAAGGCTTTCAGAACTGATGTCAGAAGGAAAAAAACTGCAAATCAGCCATGGACGAAACATACCACAGCTGGCAACTGACTTGGGAGGCTGATAATACAAGACTTTCCACCTCGGAGTTCCTCAGGTTTGAATCTGCCCTAGGTATGAGATACACTTCCATGAAAGAACAGTTGCAACACATTTCAACATGGAAGAAAACAAAATAGGAAATAAACCATTCGACCCACACAGAAGTAACAGCTACAAAGCCTGCACAGTCAGAAGAATCATTGTCAGAGTTTAAATATTGAATACAAATAGTTCAGTTAACATTTTGGCATTAAAATGAATATTCATCTTTGCAACCCAAGTATCTTCCACAGTAAAGGGTTATAGAGGTACACTTGAGGGAAGCTTAGGTTTAAGGAGGGAATTCATAGGGCCAGGCAACAGGAGAGCAAAGTGCCCAGGTAAGAATTCATAAGGAGATATGAAATGTTCAGAGCCCAAGCTGATTTAGATTCAGAAGTAAAAAAAAGTGAAAACATCACAGTAGAAAAATACAAGTTAACATACCTAACACATTGCCTTTTTGAAGGGGCGGTGAATCAAAGATAGTCCCAGAACGGGTACTGGACTCTTAACATGCAACTGAGTACCTTGTAATACTAGTACATGTGTTGGAACGTGCAATACATGTAGTACAGAAACTGTGAAAAGACAGGACAGTCTTGGGTTGAATATTCATGTGCTTCAGAGAGAAGAAAAATTGGCACAATGTATCATGTATATTCCAGACCTAAATATTACAAGGAGAGAAAGGGGAATATGAACCACTACTGCTCATCTACTGTCCAACCTCTACTTGGAACTAGAGGCTTCTCTAATTCAAATGTATTTCTAATGAAAGCCATGGTAAAAGTTTTGTAAAGCAAGGAGCGCCTGTACAGCATCACAGTGTAGACCTTCACCTGCCTGGGAACCTGGAAGCAAACCATTTTTCCACTGAAATTTCAGGAGGCTGCTTCTGCTTGCACTAGGAGGGCAGAAGAAATGTACCATTAAGAATTAAGCCTCCTAGTGATTAAAATTGAATAGCTGCAGATAAAGACAGTTTTAACATCATATCTAATTATGTACAGTAGTTATAAATGAAAACAGCAGCAATTCTCTCCCAGTATGAAAGATGTGCTGAACTTCATTTTAGTGTGGGATGCTAAGTCTATTTTTCAGCAGTACTGAAGCTCATTGCCACTCGTGCCTATTTAAGTCACCAAATGAAGTTTGACACCACTGACCTAGATCTCAGCGTCAGGAAAAGATTTGCAAATTAGAACTAGAGTCTAGCAGAGCTGACTAATAGGTTGGAGAGATCAATGCTGATCAGAGCATGATTTCAGCTGTCAAATATTTACACCTCACACACTCAGGTAGCGTTCAGACATATGTCAGTAAGTATCTGTGACAGCACACATACTGGAAGAGGCACTATACACGTATTAAAGCAACTGTAAATGGAGAGGACAAGTACTATTTTGGGGTTGAATATTTCTGTGTTTCAGACTGAAAAAAAAAAAAAAAAGAAAATTAGTATAAGCTACATCAGATTAAGTATTTCAAAACCAAAAAAACCCCAAAAAACACAATAAAATAATTGCTTAAGACAATACATGATCTGTGAGAAAGAGAATGAGGCTAAACAATTGCAAAATACAGAGATAATTCACGTGAACTTTAAGACCATTCTAAAGTGATTAGTCTGGAAGTCAATACTCCTTAGGAAGAATTCAAGTCATACTAGAAGGTGATGGAAAACATATCTTGGTGCATAGTAGGGCTATTTCCATCAACACCTATATGTGAGCCAAATACCTTGCAATATTTAGACTTCTAACAATGTTGTATATGCCACTAAGCTAGAAGGCCAGAGACATTATTTAATTCAATTATTACATGCTGCTGGAGAACAAAGCCAACAATGAATTTCTCAATCAAAAAAATACAGCTTTGAAAATGCACGCTCATTGAAATCTCCCTAGTGTAAACAAAACTTCCATCTATGTTTGGGAAATATACCCAAGCATCGCAATGGTTTCTAAATTTGGACAGAGTGATTTTTCACTAGATTTTTCAATTTATCTATTAAAAGTCAAAATCAAAACAGACTGACCTGACCCAAACTTGGGGTTTGCATTATTCCCTTTAAGATTAACCTCTTGCTATGACTCAAGGCAGGAAAAATCCTAAATATCCACAGTTATCATGGGGAAATCAGTACAATTCCCTACTGTCAAAAGAGGGTGTACATTTTCCCCTGAATTAAATGTGCTTGATTTTTCAAATGTCAAGATTTTCCTTCTTGGTATCTTGAGACTTTCAAGACCCATCTGGATGCCTTTATGAATGACCTGCCCTAGATTTGGTTCTGGTCTCGCAGGGGGATTGGGCTCAATGATCTCCAGAGATCCTTTCCAACCCCTAACATTCTGTGCTTCTGTGACTTTTTGCTTCAAAGGGAATTTAGGAATTTTGGACAAGATTGTCTTTCCAGAAGAGTCAGAAGCAAAGTCAACTGGGTAGAGACTAGCATCTCACTTGTAGAAAATGACATTAAAAGCTTCTGGTAGTCTGAGCAGTTGTGTCTTAGCAGAATTTTGCACCTTCCCTCTTTGCTTCCAGCTTTCCTACACTTGTACATTTCTGGTGTCCTGATAGTTTTATGGCTCTTTTGGTACAGCTCAAGTGCAGGAGACCATAACACAACATCACAAGCAAGAAATAAAAGACCCTGAGGCTTCTGCCTGATCTCTCTGGCCAGGCAGAACTTCTCTGAACAATACATTTAAGACACCATCATCCCCAATGAGTAACTGGGGAGAAATAAAATATTTTTCTATCATGCTTTGCACTTAGATGAGTGATGGGTTACAGCCTGAATTTTATTTGCAGTGAATGGAAGAACCATAAGAATTGGCTGATTCTATTCTGGGCTCCTGCAACCCTCTGTTCAGCCTCCCTCATAAATCATTATGATATTTACCTCAAATTTCTTAACAACTGGCAGACAATGGTACAAACCCACAATCAGTTTGCCTTTGGTTGTGGGGAAGGAAATAAAAGTACCGCTGTAGTCAGAAAAGAAAACTGACCTAGAAGAGACTCATATACTAGTGGTCAAAAGCTGGACATGAGACACCCATGTGCAACTGCAGCCAGAAGGCCAACTCCATCCTGGGCTCTATCAAAAGAAGTGTGGCCAGCAGATTGAAAGAGATGATTCTGCCCCTCTACTCTGCCCTGGTGAGACCTCACCTGGAGTGCTGTGTCCAGCTCTGGAGACCCCAGCACAAGAAAGACATGGAGCTGTTGGAGCATGTCCAGAGGAGGGCAGTGAAAATGATCAGAGGGCTGGAGCATCTCTCCTGTGAAGACAGGCTGAGGGATTTGGGGTTGTTCAGGCTGAAGAAGAAAAGGCTCTGAGGGGACCTTATAGCAACTTTTTAACACCTGAAAGGGGCCTACAAAAAGGCTGAGGAAGACTTGTTCACTGGGGCATGTAATGATAGGACAAGAGGTAATGGTTTTAAGCTATAAAAGGGTAGATTTAGTTTGGACATAGGAAAAAGTTCTTCACTATGAGAGTGGTGGATCACTGGAACAGGGTGCCTAGAGAGGCGGTAGAAGTCACATCCCTGGAGACTTTCAAGGTCAGGCTTGATGAGGCTCTAAGCAATCTGGTCTAGTTGGAGATGTTCCTGCTTCTTATAAGGGGGTTGAACTAGATGACCTTTAGAGGTCCCTTCCACTCCAAGACATTCTATGATTCTATGATTTTAGTACAGTCTCCTTCTACAGGACTCATCACTTTTGCAAACCTCACTGAACTCCCATTTTTGCTTGAAGCACCGTAAGATCTCTCCAAAAGCAAAAAGGATTCTGTCCAGCATCCAGCATTAGAAAGATTGCCAAAAATGACAAGTGACTGGAGAATTATTTGCATTGGTGATTAACACTAAAATATACCTTTGCTTTTAAGGACCAGGTGATATTAGCAGGGTGTTGGAAATGAAAGAAGGCATAACATGAGCTAGGAACATAATCTAAGAGCTGAAGAGAATGACCTGTTGGAGTTCTCTAGTTACTCATCTCTGTTGAGTCACTCTTTTTTTTCTTTCCTCATTAAAAAATTAATTTCCAAACCAGTCAGCTTATTCCCAGAATAGCTATCTAAAAGGAGACAAAATAAGATTAGAAAGTCTATGCAGGTAGTGGAATCTCTTTCTTATCCTTGTTGCCCACAAAATGCCAGTTACAGTACCTCAGACTCATTCTTTAAAAAGTAATTATTTTCGTAAGTGCTCTTGAAGGAAGACCCCAATCAATGTATCCACCAAAATATACCATCAAAATGTATTCTGTGTCCTGCCTCAACATCAGTTGAGGCATAAAGCCTCAGCTGCTTAAAAGAAAACTTGCCCTTTACATGGCTGTCAGAGTTACTGCAAATCTATCTGTTAGAGAACAAAGCTAGAAAAAGAGCATAAGTATATCTACATGAAAGGAGAAAATCCAATTTCCTCATTAAAATCAGTATTAGGTAGAAATTACCACTTTAAAAAGTTTTATCACCATAGGGAAGTCTCAGCATGCTTTCTGTCTAGTGGAAATAAATTCACACTTTAAACAGAATCTAATGGTTATTTTTTTCTTTTTAACTCATCACCAGACCAGATATTTCTTTGCTAGTGTTCATCCACCACTAGAAGCTGTGCAGAAGAGCTCAACAGGCTGCTGTTCCACAGCTAGCATACAGTAAGGTAACCACTCCTTCTTGTAGAAAGATTTTGTATGCACTTGTCTGTGCACTTTCAATAATGCTTCCTAACTAGAATAAGCATTTTCCCTTTTTGTACAGGTGGGGAAAGACACATGAAGAACTGAAGGCATAGTCATGGAGTAAAAAGCATTCAGCTGTCCTTTAATTCTTAGACCCTGAGCCCACAGTCCCTTGGTTTTGCTGAAATGAAACACTGTGGCAAAATACAGAATTATATTTTGTTTGCTTTTACTCAGTTTTTCAATTTGTATGTAGAAGGGTAAAACAAAAGCCATACAGGAAGATTTTCTCAAAATACAGTTTTAATAATTCAAGAGCAAACAGTTCACTCTTAAAAAGCTGTTCCTACTGAAAGTGATGACAGCACACATTAACAAGCTAGTGACACTTCATTGGGTATGGTGACAATTATCTGTGCCTTTCCTCTATGCACGAAATAAATTGCTCCTCGAATCATATTTCCTTCAACTCTACCATTCAACCTGAGCCATCCCCTGATCTTCAGGGGAATTCTTCACAAAGCCAACACGAAGAAATACAAAGCCCACTCTAGTTAAAAAGAAGGTGTCTTTCAAGCACAACTGGGAAGACATGACACCAATACCTGGCTTTGTTACTTTGGACTGACCAGATATTTGAATCCTCTCTGAATGAGGACAAAGCCACAGAGACTAAAAAGCCCTTTTTTGTCTAGCTTTGGAGCCTCAGTGAAACCTCAGCTGCACTTTGCAGACTGAACCACTTCTCAGCAATATAGTACAAGTTCACAGAATCACAGAATCCTGGGGGTTGGAAGGGACCTCGAAAGATCATCTAGTCCAACCCCCTGCCAGAGCAGGGTCACCCAGAGCACATCACACAGGAACGTGTCCAGGCGGGTTTTGAATGTCTCCAGTGAAAGAGACTCCATAACCTCTCTGGGCAGCCTGTTCCAGTGCTCCGTCCAGTTGTAGCTGAAGGCCATTTTGGTAAGCATTGTTTCAAGGGTATGATGTCAGATGCCCTTCTCTTAAAACTAACCCACCTTGACAGTTGTCCAACACCTCAACAGTGTGAGTTTGCAACCTGTTAGTTTAGTGCCATAGTTGCTTTCTGTGAAGTCTGCCACAAGGGTTCATCAGGCTTGCAGAGGGACATAGAGGAGATGTGTCCTGCTTTTTCTGCATGCTCTGAGCTTTCAAGTTTGCTTTAAAAGACAATACATACAAGGAGAGAGTATGAGCTGCTTGCTGGTTACCACACCAGGGAGTTGATGTCAGGGCTGCAGAATTTTGTCTTCAACTTTGCCTTCCTCTCTCTGGTATAGATTTAATCCTAGAACAAGACACAGTTCCTCCCCTTGAAAGCATTAGGAAGCCAAGTCAGATGGTGCTTCCTTCTGCATCCTATGTAGCTTTCTAACCATTTAGTAGAAAAGTAGGCTATTTGCTTCCAAAGGTTGTGATATATATTAGCCAGTTTTGACTCAGATAAGCCTCAGAGACCAAGTTTAACAAATACACTGTTTGTTCAGGAACATGAGAAAGCATGATCAGCTTCAGTCCTTCCAAATATTAGAATATTGTCTTTTGCTGCCCTCCTCCAGGGTAGCACAACAGTTTTTCCACACAAGTCTGAGGATGCCAAAGTCCAGACTACCCCATTGCCCTTTACTCTTCCTTACATTATTGGTTAATGGTAAAAAGTTAGAAAGTTACATAGCATGTTATTTGTCTACAAACTGTATTCCTTTTCATCTCTGAAAATAAGAAAATCCACATCCAGACTTCAACACGCTTCCTTTTAAACTCTGAGACAGCACTGCCAAAGGTCATGCAATCTCTTAACTTTCCCTGTGAAAAACTGATTAGATACTGATTAAACTGAACATTTGTTGTATCTCACCACAAAAAAAAAAGAAGCCTTACATAGAATTGATGCATAGCTATACCTACTCCTGCTAATCTAGTGAGTGAAGTTTATTCTTTGTAAAACTAGCACAAATACACATCAGGAGACAGGTATTTTCACACCTATTTTCCGCCCAGTTTCATATGGTGAATGTTTAAATGAGAATTCAGTGACCTCCATGCAACCCTGTTGCACTACGGGCATTGCTGGTGAATTCTTCCACAATTCAAAAAGGACTGTTCAGCTACGTAAACTTAGTATCTGTACAGGCATGCAGTAGTACAAAACAGTGGGAGAAATCCCCAGATGGTTTGTAAACAGTTACTTAAGCTTTTATATATTATCTCAAGAGCTAAGGCTTGACTCCTGTTCAAGTCCAGCCCACCACAGTTTCTTGGGTTTTTAGACATTACCCCTTTCTCATACTTCATTTCAGTGACTGCTTTCTAAGAACTTACAAATTTGAAGAAAATGTTTCTCCAGCTTCAAAAGTAAGTGTAGCTACCCCATTCTGATGTGAACTGCCAGACAAAAATTCAGGGTCCTTGTTATTGCAGTGGCAACAAAAAAATCTGGAAGCTAGTGTTCTTCTCCTACAGTTCTCTTTCCTGAATAATCCCTGTTCCTGAGACACTAGAGGACCCAAACAGGGGGCTGGTTGTTGGACTTCGGCTTTCAGCTCCCAGCTCCTTTTACCCAGATTCTGGACTGGGCAACGCTGGGCTTCCCATGCCTATTCAGCCACATTCTTGGCTGGCGACTCCTTCCTGGGTCTGTTTCTATGGCATTTCCTCATCCCCCTCCCACCTGACCCTCTGCTCTCAACAACATTAAATGAAAACCTTTGTTTGGGATTCTATCAGGCTTGGGCTTTTTGATGGAGCTGCCATTTTTTACTAGTGCATGGAAGGTAAACACTACATTCATCAGTTTTAGACAAACATGAAGCTGCACCCATGAGAATAGCATTAATGCTTAAACATGTTTACACACAAATTAACCTAAAGAAAAACCTCTTCCACCACATCCTGCCTTTGATTTCAGTAATGATGTTTCTGGATTGTACCTGTGCATTACTCTTTTGATACATCAGATGAATTCTTGCCACTCAGATTTTCACCATCATTAAGACCTCTAATGGAAAACTGAATGAATAAGGCACCCTGATGACAAGATGCTTAGATGCTCTAGTGATAAACAAAATGTAAGAAATTATAAAATTAACCTATGATGTGGCCAGAAAACAAAAAGCTTCAGAACATTATTGACCGAATGAATACACATTGAATGCCAAACTGAATACAGTGTGAACTCACTTTCTGGCTAGCTTCAACTATTTGACCTTAGGAGCCCTCCTAGTAGTATTTAATGCATGAAAGGAAAACATAGTCATCTCAATGAAGATTATGAAACTAATTAGTTTATTTGTTCTGTGTGACTTTAAAATGAAATCATTAATAGCAGCAGTTAAACAGTAACAGAAGGAAGAGTTTTGGCTGGACTGAGTAGAAGGCTTCTCCTCAGCTGTCAATGTTCATCATTGCCATAGGCAATAAGAAAGGTTCATCCCCCCCATCATCATTTGGTGTGGGCAGAGGAACTGTGCTTCTCAGGACACCTCCTAAGCACACAGCAACCAATACCCATCGGGGCCTCCTGTTACAGTCCAAATACAGGTTAAATGAAACACCAAACAGTAACCCCAGAATGTGCCCCAGCATCTGCCACTGCAGACCATTCAGAATTTAAATCTATCTAGTGTCCTCACAAGAATATCATTCCACGATATGGGTTTGTTTGTTTAATTTCTTCTTTTACTCTCCAACTAGTTTCAGGTTGAAGAAGGAGCTCTGGAATTACTCCCCTAGGGACAATGGCTGACCCTCACAATCTGACAATCACCTGCTGAAACTAAATTTAGGGAAAATAGGCCCATACAATCCCAGCTGCCAAAAACCCCACAATGAATAGAAGTAATTCAAGCTAACCTGGAGAAGTGGCCAAGGAGTCACTGCATCACTTTGGTTTATAGCTAGAACTTTGCTATGCAACATAGACGTAATAAACTTCGGATTTCTAGTGTGGTAAACAGAAACAACGCAAAATCATTCCTAAACATTTACTTTTTTTTTTTTTTTTTTTTTTCTGACATGGGACGCTGCTGTTTCTCCCTTAATTTAATTTAAAATGGATGTCATTATATGCAGTCAAGTCCTGACCACTACACCTGGATCCAAAGGAATTGAAGAGGATCACTGCATGGAGTAGCAAGATAGGTTACCAAACCAGCCCCACATTACTCTCCCTTGATATCTGATGGAGTCACTACAGCTGTTTGGATGCTAAATAGTATGAATATGCATCTATGACTGAAAAATTACATTGTGACTTTGGAAGAACACTTCTCATGTACTCTTGTTGTAGCTTGGTGACACAGTAAGAAAGATGCAAAGCCAAAACTCTCGAGTGTCACCTGCTTCTCTTCTTTCTTTATTATTACCACTTATTTTGAATCAAACGCTGCAGCCAGAAGAAGCCTTAAGCAACAGGCCTGGAGAGTGAAGGAGCACGTTAGCAAAACCATGAAAGAAATCAATACAATGCTCTTAACACAAGACGTTTTTCCCAAAGAAGCTGTGGCCTGTGTACAGCTCAGTGAAACTGCTTTCTACACGGAAAACACTTGCACCAGAAAGTTTCGGTCCTCTGGAGGAATCCCATTTCAGATCAGAGGCAGAGCAAAAACAACAGGTCTAAAGAAAAAAACCATCCCTATGCAGGCCAGTGAGCCAGCAGGGATCCATCCCAGGCTCCACTGCAGACACACGAGTCTGGTTTTGGCCTCAATGTTTTGTTCCATGGGCGAAGTCCCATGGAAAGATGTCAAGTTCTGAGGGTGCTCCCTCCCTGCTCCGCCCTCCTACCTCAGACCCCTCCTTTCCCGCCTCCCCCCGCTGCCCCTCCCTCCCCTCACCTCTGGCGCCGCATCTCCCCTCTCACCCCCGTGTCTATTCCCGGCTCTTCCCCCCGCAGCTCCCCCGGACCCACCCGCACTCCCCGCCCCCTGCAGCCCCCGGGCCCGGCAACACCTGCTGCCAGGGCGCCGGATCCTCCCCAACTTGAGGG
>NW_009952564.1:3158695-3201766 GCF_000747805.2 Chaetura pelagica | reverse complement strand
CTAATGGCCCGTACGGGGATCGAACCCGCGACCTTGGCGTTATTAGCACCACGCTCTAACCAACTGAGCTAACCGGCCCGCTGTGTGGCGGTCTCCAGGCCGCGGCTCAGGACGCTCTGCAGAGCCGGGCGGCTCCGCGGCCCGCGCACCCTGCACACACACCCCGTGCACACACACCCCGTGCACACACACACACCCACACACCCCCGCACGCACACACCCGCCACAGCTCCCAGCGAGCGCCGTCAGCTCGGGGTTCCGGGCTGTGCTCCCCGCAGCTCCGCCTGAGCTCCCCTACAGAGTCCGTGGGCGGGGACGCGCCCGCGTCCCGGGAGGGGCAGAGCCCCGGAGCCTCAGGCCGGGACGCGGACGCCGCACAGCATCTCCCCCGGCGGGGACAGGACGGCAGCAGAGCAGGCCTGTCAGGGCCAGGCCCTGCGGGCTCCATCCGGGGAGGTTTTCCGGGCGCTCGGGCCGAGCCCCCCGCGTTCTGCCCTCCCGTAACCCAGGGGCCCGGCGGGGCTGAGCAGCACCTGGAACCCGCCCAGGAGCAGGGCCCAATGAAACCTGAGCCTGGGAGCACCTGCCTTTCCTGGGAGGAGGGAATAACACGGTGAAGTTAGGCACGATCCCTTTTCATCACAGCTTTGTCTTACGTAGCCCAAAAAAAAATAAAAATAAAAAAAAAATCTGTTTTAAAATGGTAATTTTCCTGCCTTAGGTTATTATTAAAAAATAAATAAAAATCAAGCTTTTCAAATGCTTCATCTTCTTGGCAGAGCTCCTTATAGAGGAAAAGGCCAAGTAACGTCTGTATCACAGCTTGGGATGAGAGACTTAGGATCACTGGGGTGACAGTATTGCTTTTTCTACTCCATGCTCAGCCTGGCAGTCAGTGCACCCACGTACGTTTCCGTCACTGTCACCAACTCATCATTCGCCTTTATGGTTGTCAGCTCATCTGCTACCAGCACTTTCCACTAAGATCTACCAAGTTCCCAAAAATCTCATTTTGCCCAGCTTTGTCATGAAATCCTTCATCCCTAAGAACCAAAGTATCAAATTGCTTACACCTTTTTCCTCATTAGCTGTCCCAACCCTCACATCTCTGCCTCCCAGTCGTGCCATCCTCCTCAGCACCGCTAGTCCATGCTCAGTCATGTTTCCATGTGTAGAGAGGAGCAGTTGCTCTTTCTTCTCTGCACCCTTCTCCCAGTAACTGCAACTATCATTGCCTTTTGCAAGAGCGCACAGTTATTAACCATAACTGAGCACCATCCCTTGGCATTTCAGCCACTGCAGCTCCTTGCCTAATTTAATCTTCTGTTTATACCATCCTCTTTTATCTAACTTAGACATGTATCTCTTCACACCTTAACAGGAGGTCAGCAGTCAGTTTTATTTAAAAAACAAACAAACAAATTTATAAGGGGCTCCAGTTTACAGTACCTGTGCAACAGAAGTCAAATAGTAAATTACAAGCTTTGCTGTCCAAGTGCTGCCCTCTGCCAAAGACTCCCACAAAGTGTGTGCCCTCTTTTTTTACTCTTGAGTTTCATCATTGCAGGCAACTTCCCTGCAGGATGTCTGGGGCGCTCAAACAAGCAGAGAAAGCACCATGGGGAAGATGGGAAAGGGGGAAATTCAAAACTGTCACTTCTCCTTCCCCTTTTCTATTTGATGCCCATGAAGCAGCAACCAGCCAACAGCCAGAAAGTGCATATGTTATGGGAACTTGATAACCAAGCTGTATTTTCCAAAAAAAAATGTGTTAACCTGTGTTAAGCTAAGCTCTCAAACATTCAATAGCAATGCCACATCTGGCATCCTATGACAAAGCTGAAAAGTGAAAGGGTAGAAAGGAAAAGTGTTCCCAAACAAGCCAGAGCATGGGCTTGTGTATGGAGTCTTGATAGTTTCCAAACTAACATACAGAACATAAATGGCAAATATTGGAACAGCAGACCTTCCTTTGTGTGTCTGGCACACAGATTCTCAGTCTGTTTTTTTGTATGAAACAGCTAATTTTTATGATTGATTTGGTTTTGGTCAGTTGCTCCACAGAGAGCAAGGGGGCAGGGGTGAGGATTAATCATCTTCCTGATCTTTCTGTGCAGAATATCATCAGAAGGAGCTCAAAGAAGTAATATATTGGCTCTTAATTCACAGCTGTCCACCATTGTTTTGTAATCAAATACCAGCCCCTATTCTTCTGAAACCCTCTTCCATGCACAGAAATAGCCTCCTACCTTTTTAGGAGAGTCTAATTTGGTCTTTGCTGTACAAGCAACAGGTTTCCTTTGACTAGACAGTGACAGATAACGTAACAGTTCAGGAGATCAATGCTGTCTCCAAGAACAAAAAAAAATTCTAATTTAACAGTAAACTCTGGTTTCTCTCCAATGTGTAGGATCCTCACTCTCAAGAAACAAAACAAAACAGCCTAGAATGAAAAACAGTTACCAGGCCATATAGAGGAGATGTGTAACATGGAATTTATAGGTTGTACATGCAAAGTGTTTGCAAGCATTTTTTTTAGCACCATTGATGTAGGAGCACTGTGTTCACAAGTACTTTAATAAATACAATCTCAGCTCTAAGGATTTTGCTGATTCAGGGCCTCAGCTAGACATCTCAACAACTTCAGAGTTTTACAGCACATTTAGAAGATCTGCTGTAATATTCCCCTCATAACCTTACCCTTATAGAGAGTATTTTCAAAGACTCCAAAGTATTTATATTTAAACTACATAACGAGACAAATAAAAGAAAGAAACCAGGGAGTATTTAGAAGGTTGTACATGCAAAGTGTTTGCAAGCATTTTTTTTAGCACCATTGATGTAGGAGCACTGTGTTCACAAGTACTTTAATAAATACAATCTCAGCTCTAAGGATTTTGCTGATTCAGGGCCTCAGCTAGACATCTCAACAACTTCAGAGTTTTACAGCACATTTAGAAGATCTGCTGTAATATTCCCCTCATAACCTTACCCTTATAGAGAGTATTTTCAAAGACTCCAAAGTATTTATATTTAAACTACCAGGGGCACCGATAGCAGGAGACCAAAGAAAAAAACAAGGTCCAGGTTCTTGACTTCCCTCTCAGATCTTCTCTTCCTTTGCCTGTTCTCTCCCTGCCACAAGTCGCCAGCAGTCATCCACTCTGCACCACAGTCCCTGACCCCTCCTGCTCCCACACCATCCCTGGCACATCACTAGTGTTGGCAGCAAGCAGCCACACCACAGTCCCAGCTCCGTGCTCCCAGCCATTCCCCAGCACAACCTGCCCTGGCTGCACCTTGAGCTGCAGTCCCAAGACAAAAAGCCCCACTTTTGTTCAGGAGTACAAAGGTGGTCCTACCTCTGTGTTCAAGAAAATAATTTATTTTCCTTTTTCCCAGTAGGCTGCCCAGGGAGGTGGCTGAGTCACCATCCCTGGATGTGTTTAAGGGTCGTTTGGATGTGGCGTTGGTAGATATGGTTCAGGGGAGAACTCTGTGGAGTAGGGATGATGGTTGGACTCGGTGATCCCAAGGGTCTTGTCCAACCTGAATGAATGGTTCTATGATTCTATCACCTTCCTCTCCCACATTGTGCTCCAGCCTATATTGCACTGAGCCTGCCACTGCACAGCACATGCTGCAACAGGTCCTGCCATCCTGAATCCTGCCAGTGTATGAAAGTAAGATCAACTTCCCGAAAAGATGAGATACTTAGGCAGAAAGTAGAACAAAGCAGGCTCCTGGGTCTCCCTTCTCCTCTGTCCCTTCCTGAGCATCTGCACTGATGGAAACATTAAGCTCTTATTTCACGTAGGCCAGTAAAGCATCTGACTGTGACCTGCAGTCACTGCTCACTACACAGCCCAAAACGGATGTGAACTGGCAATTTAACAACAAAGTATAGCTTTAGGCATTCCACAGCCATGTCCTGTTTGTTCCTAATCTCTCATCAATTCAGAATTGATAACTGGGGAAAAAAAAATCATTAGCTGCCCAAAAAAAAGGGTAGAGGGAACTAATGTTAGCCTGAGCACTACCCAGGGATTTATTAATAAGCTTGCCATTGAAATCTCACTCATAAAAATGCTAATGGCAGTAATTTGCATGTATCTGTGCATCAACACAAAATAAAGACCCAAAATATTATATTTAATAAAATTATTATTACTGCAATAAGAATGTAAATGTTTGGTGGTCATAAAATGTGTGTTGAAGTGTAGTATGTATATGCATTCTATATTTACAGAATTTTTAATAGCTAGTGTGAGTTTTGAATAAAACATTATTGTCCAGCTATTTTCTGAGTTTTGAACTAGAAACCTGAAGACTCAAGCATCACATCTAGAAACAGGACATTATATCCAGTGCAACCACCACAGTAAATTCGTGATACAACATTAGCAACAGTATCATGCTTGGAATGGAATAAGGAAAACTTACCTCACAGCTGCTTTGTGCTGGTCACCAACAGGTGAGGACAGAGTCCCAGGCAGAGGAGGAAAAAAACCCCTTTATATTAAACCATCTAAAATCAGCCACCAACTATGAAAGCTGGCCTTTATGTCTGCATGCCACCACCATGCTTATTGAAGACCAAATTCACTGCATGTCTGACACAGGAGTAAGCTGCCTGAAGGTCACCAGTACTCCCACACATTTCTCACAAGACCTGGCCATTCTCTATGGCACATGCACAGAAAATGCCTACATCCTCCCAGCAGATTATGCCCAGAGGCATACAGCTAAACCATGCTGGCAGGCAGCACTTTGGAACGAAACCCTGATAGTAAGCTTTTAGTGCCCAGGCTGGTGGTAGATAGATAATATTATGTAAAGATATCTTGCTTGTTTGCCTGTCTCACTGTTCCTGGAAAATGTTTTGAGATGCTCTGCAACTCTCAGCCTGAAGCTGCCACCAGGCATCAGTTTACTATTTAACATGCCACATTAAGCCTACAGTTAGCATCACAGGGATCACCAGTATAAGTTATTATGAACATAATCTCATTACTAGTGCTGAAATTGTTTAAAAATTTTCAATTTTTAAATAGTGCTTATTTCTTTTGTTTCTGCTGCGGATGGGCAGAATGGATTAAACTGCATTGCCTTCACATCCAGTTCTAGTGATACTTTTGTATATGGACATAATAGTTTTATTTTCCCCGTTTTGAATCAGGAAGAAAAAACTGTAAGTTTAAGGCAGATCAAACAACACTCATCCCTTTAAAATTTTGAGTAATTTACATTTACAATTTGAAGATGGAATTGAACTACTGCTCCAGAGTGATTTTAAACTTCATTCTATAATATCTGCTATATAAAGTCAGTTTCCCAGTAATTTTTTTTAGAATTTAGAGTAGCAAGAAGGCAGAATACCATCTGATTTAACTAAAACCTGCTCTCAGATGAGTAGTCTTGATTTTATTTTATTTTTTAAGCAAGGACAGCATAATTTCTTTTTATATTCTGAGGAAGCAGGTCAATGCAGTCCTTTCAAGCTTGAATACTCAGGGAGGTATGTTTCACAAGAGACGTGTTTCGAGCACACTCAGTCAGGAACATAATGGAATATCCAGACCAAGTAGGGTGTTATTCCCTACCTAAAAGGACAAAATTACTTATTTTTTGTGAAGTTACTGAAATTGCTTGCTTCCTGTACTTTAGTTCTTCCCCCCTCCTCCTGGATGCAGAGCTTACATAGAAGACTGCACGCTAAAAAGAAAATTGCATCGCATTAGAACAAAGCCCACCTTCTATTCAGTGAAGTTTTACAAACTGAATGCCTTTTTTGTAATATGCCAGGCGCTCTGTACCTCTAATTTGCATTAGACTACAAAGTGGTTTTATTAGAATTTACAATATTTCCCTGTGGAAATGCTGATTTGTGATCAGACAAATGTCCATTAGCCTTCATTCAAAACCACTGCCACACTGGTAATTTTTGTTAGACCTGTAAAACCTGCTGTTTCTAGCTCTCCTATTTCTTCATTCCATGCAGACACCCTTCTCTTCTACTCTGTTCTATAACACACACAGTGGTCATTAAAATTCCATTTGAAAAGAATTAAAAAGGATTATAATTTTTATGCAATTGAATTGGACCAATTATTTCTTCAACCCACAAGTGTATAATTTCCTATAAGCACTGAAGAAAAATCAATATCCAAAGTTCATAATTTATTTATCACTCCATCAGGCTGTCATTTGTTAATGCAATAGGAGGACATCATTCCAGACTTGGAGAAAAATTTCAGCCTTCATTCATACAGATAAGAAGGATGCACAGCAAAAACAGTAAAGCCACTAACTGCAGTCCAGAAAACAGAAGTTTTCTCAACTTCCTATGTTCATGCTTGCTGAAGACAGTAAGAAACACTGGCATTAAAAAAATGCATCTATATTACTGAAATATTGCACATGGTTCTTGCCATAGGTGATACTTGGTGGGTTTCTTACTAGTTTTGGAATCAGTTCCACGTAAGATCTACAATTATAGTTAGTGTTTATGAAGCCAGGTTTCTGAATGGTAGAAGCAGTGCACATGTGACTTCAAAGTTCTTAAGAAGAACCACCATATTTCTATACTTTGTGTTCATTTTCTCAGTATCTTGCTCTAGCCCAGAAAGATGTAGTAGAATATACTTCCTCCTCAAATTTTGTTTTGTTGTGGGGGTTTTTTTGTTCGTTTGCTTATTTTCAACCTAGCATCATCTTTCTAGGTTTTCTCAGCTTCCTTCACAAAGTCTGTACCATTGTCTCCACTTAGCACTCACATGGTTCTTTTTGTCTTCACACATAAGAGCAATTAATTTTTACAACCATATACATTAACACACCTATTTGCATTTATGCAAGGGAAGCAGCTGAAATACTCAGAAACATCAGGGATTCAAGCAAGAAGAAACACTGTCACTCTATAGTTGACATCCTGGTGCAGGTCCGTGAAGCCATTACATCTCTTCAAAAAAGCATTTTAGGCCAGTTAGGGAAGAATCACACTGACACCTGTTATTCCCAGGAGCACAGGGGTCTCATTATCAGAACAGCAGTACCTGGGCTTGAAAGCACAACTGCATCAAGTTCTAGCAGGGTCAGCTCCCTTTTTTGTCCTCCTGACATAGATAAATTGAACAACATATAGTTTATTCTGTATATGCCTTTGTGATGTGACCTTGCGATAAAAGTGCCTGTCTAATCTGAGTGGGTATGAAAGTTCCCGTATCACTTCCCAAATAAAGAAAGCTTGCTATATGTTATTAGGTCAAACACTCATTTTTCCTTTGAAAGCCTACTCTGACCAAAGCCAAAAGCAATTTTGATCACACAGTACTGCACCTAGCTGTCTCTGGTTTCAAAGTTAGAAACTAGCACGTCCAGAGGGGACACAATGCTTAAAGTTGAACGATGTTATTCAAAATATTGCTCCTTGAAGTATGAGAAAGTTTTTACTTTGGACAAAACATACACACACATCACTTCATCATCCCAAACCTGGGAACACAAATTGTAGATTGATGTGGTACGTTGAGTTTCACATGTCTACCTGTTGCCCAAAGCTTTCTGGATCAAATAATTAAACAGCTGCACATGATCTCAGAGAGTTTTAACTTTTCATAAAAGTCCAATGACCTAAAAAGGTCTCCTTAAGAGTATAGGCAGTTCCTCCTCCTTCACATACTGTAAATTCAGTCAACTGAAAGGAGAGGCTTAGTACATTTCTTAATCCAAGATCAAATGCTAAATATTCTTAATGAAAGAATATTTTTTTTGCTTACCTGACAAGCATATGTATAACCACGGTGTCTGTGAATTCACTTTTGATCAAATTCAATACAGTAATACGCATTTCAATAAAACTGACAGAGTAACAGAAAACAGACTTGTTCATTTCTTATCTGTATTAGGAAATTCATCAGTAGGTAGAAAAGGGACCCCTTAGCCCATACCTTGGTAAAGGAAGGCCAGAGTCTCTTAGACATTGGCAAACCCAAACACAAGATTTCTTAGTAGGGAGGTAAGGAAAAAGGATTCCTGACTTTGGTTGGTTACAGAATAACTTGTTACATATCAAATTGTACAAATGTGAGAAATGGAAAACTTTAAGTTGAACCAGTTCCCTAGATGTTCTTTTCTGCAGTAGCCTACCACTGAGTTCCAGGATCTTGCCAAACAGGTTAGTATAGGGGAGAAAACTTCAGTTTCTTAATCTAGAAGAGAGTTTATCTACTCCTAAAATCTCTTCAACACAGAGAAGAGTTTAAGTAGTGGAAGGTCATAACAACCTATCATTTCTGAGACTAGCAATTCCTGTTGCTTGACACTGGGAGCAGAGTGGGATTTCTCAGAGGCACAAGTTTCATCTATGTCCTCTGTGCTGCTGAGCTGTTCCGGCTCCTGTTCTGAAGCAACATAACATGGCAAGGCAGGCGCCTGAACCAGCTGTTACAGTGTCCTGGTTTGAGCCAGGATGAAGCCAATTTTTCTTTTTACTGATTTTTTTTCCTTCAGTAAGCTTTCTTGTAACTAGCAACAGTGTGTTCTGCTAGGCTGATAAGACAGTGGAATGTTTTTCTAACTACTGAGGCTTCAAGGCTGCACCTGCACTCTGCTGGCTCAGACACAGTGGGGAGATCTGTGACCCCCCCGTAGGAGGCTGAGTTAGATGGACAGCAAAATTGGCCAAAGATATTCCATTCCATATATCTACGTAAGCTCAGAGGAAGGTCAGAGATCACAGAAGACAACTTCCTTCCTTCTTTTTCTTCCCTTCTCTTCCGTCCATGGCCGGCGTTCGGGGAGGACTCTGTTCATCCATCACCGTCGACCCTTAGGCTCGAGACCTCCTGACCCCCATAACTCTCTGCTCTTTCTCCAGCAGCAGCTCCGGGATTCCTCGGGACTCTTCCCAGTTCAGGGAAGGGCCGTGGGAGTTGCTGGGGTGGGGGGAGGTGAGAGGCTTTTGCCCGTATCTGAATATATCTGTATATAATTGTATATATTTTTTGTATGATTCATTAGTGTTTTAATTAAAGCTGTGTAGTTTAGTTTTCAATCCAGCCAAGTCTCTCTCTTTTTCTCTCTCTCCTTCCCTACCTGGGTTGGGGGGAGGGGGGATCGAGAGCATTGTTGTCGGACCTGAGTCAAACTGTGACATACAGACACAGTGGCTGGTACATCATTGGAGCAGTCTGCCTTCAGGGCACAGCTCTAAAAAATGTCAGCCTTGTCCAACCAGGAATATCTTTTGAGTTTTGTACAACAAGAAGTATGAGGCAACTTAGCACAGCCAGAGTGCAGGTTGAAAGCTTAGCAAGGATTTATGTACAAAGGTAGACCCTGTTGGACTGGATCAATTCAAATGGAGGACAGGAAAAGAGCAAAAAGCCTTTTAGGCCACACTTGAAGGAGAATGACCTTCTGGGACCCTGCTGATTACTTACATGATTTCTTGCCAAGAAGCAAGTGCTGCAGTGCTCTCCAGCCTCAGCAGCTAGCATTATGGATCCCTGCACAGTGCTACATTTACTTCCAGCCTCAGGCTCAGCTTCAGCCTCTGAATATGGTGACTAAGTATTTTTAAAACATGCCATTGAGGCACACACATAGTCTAGGAAAAAAAAATAAAAAAAAATAATCAGTCCATCTCAAGGTTGGGAGTTGGTTTAAAAGGTACAGAAATGCAAGTAGTCTGTTTTTGTTAATAATCCTCAAATTTACTTCTGGGGCTACTCACTTAGAGCTGGATATAAGCTAAAATCTTTCCCAGCTGTCCCAAGCCAGTACTGAGGGGCCGTCATCCAGCAAAGGAGGACAGCATAAGTATAAAGAAATTAATGATACAAAAATTTAATTGTATCTATCCACTTATATCTATCCAAGTAAAGAAGGCTTCTCCAGTGACTAAGTTCAGGGCTGTTTTGTTTTTTTTGTTTTATTCATGCTTATCCTTAGTCTCCCCCCAACACAATAGATTTGTGCACAGGTGGTTTTAGACTCAGTATATCTTGACTTTTTTTAGGGGTTTCATAAATAATTGGTAAAGAAAATAGTGGGGTTTTTTTCTGACCTTTATCCAGAGTAGTTTTCCAAAAAGTGTTAATATCCTTGCCAGTGACCAAGTTTTTCTATATTCTTGTTCCCGAAGTTTTCATCCCCCTGGAAGGACAGTCTCGCTCACCTCAAGAGCCAGCAACTGCCAGCTGCTATCCTGTTTCATCAACCACTGTGCTGCTTTGGCCTCCCATTTCATGTATCAAAGGCAACCATATTTATACAAATCATCCAGGTGAATTGCCACACACTGTAGGTGCATATCCACTGAGAACAACACCAGGACAGAGGATGAAGTTTAAGAGTATATAACAGCTGAAGACCATTCATGCCAAAAAAAAAAATAAAATTAAAAACTGACAATGGCAAAAGTTTACATCTCTGTGTATGCAGGTTATTCTAACCCTGGTATTATTATCCTAATTCTCTCTGTCCTTTCCCTAACTGGGTGGAAGGGAGAGGGGATCAAGAGCATTGTTGTCATTGCTTTTATTGCCAATCCTGAGTCAAACCATAACAAGGGGGTGTCAGAAGGATGGGGCCAGTCTCTTGCCTGCACTGTCCAATGACAAGGGGCAATGGGCACAAATCAGAGCACAGGAGGGCCAAGCTATATGTAAGTAAAACTTCTTTACTGGAAGGGTAACAGAGCACTGGGACAGGCTGTCCAGAGATGCTGTGGAGTCTCCTTCTCTGGAGACATTCCAAAGCCATCTGGACGTGTTACTGTTTGATCCACTGTAGACAACCCTGTTCTGGCAGGGGGGTTAGGTGATCTTCAGAGGTCCCTTCCAACCCTGAGCACTCTGATTATAAAACTGTAGTACATTAGTCACAAAAGCAAGGCTTAGTGTGATCTTTGCTGGAATAGGACAGTGTGGAGAGGAAGACTTTCCATGCAAGTACCATTCACAGATACCAATTACCAAGTGATCCTTTGCAAAAAGTACTTTCCTGCTGCCAGTTCTGTGTATCCTACCATCTCCTCAACTGCCATTGAGCAAAACACTGATGCTGCTCTGCTACATCCTGATTTTTTTAGATATTTCCTCTGCATTCTGTAGGCCTCTGGGTGTTCTGCTCATTCCCAGTGATGGTAATGAAAAAACCATGTCACCTCTAGTGGAAAGAGCGGGAAGAGAGAAAATAACCTAGTGAAATAAATTAGGCACCAAATTAATTTAAAGCAGAGGATGACTGAGCTGGGCACCTGCTGGTATCTTCCAGCATGAATTTGTGATACACAGTATCAGACGGGGATAAGAGAAAAATAATCCCCTTTGCCCTCAAAATAATTATATAGCATAACCATTCTCTTGCTTTATTCTGCAGCCCTGTTATTTGGAGTTTTTTCTCTTTTAAAAGATTTTAAAGTGATTTGAAGGAGAGAGGTAATGAAAGGGATTTTAAGGCTTTGCAGCACCTAGCGACATCCTGCAGGGACAGCATTAAAATTTTGAAAGTGTTTACCCTCCCATTCCTACATTTTAGCAAAATACTATCTGTAAAGCTAGTTTTTATTACAGTAACAAACCAAGGCTGCTTATTAACAGTAATTAACTCACTGCAACTCAGCCATTTATTATTCATTTTTGTATTTGTGCCAGACATCCTGGGCAGTGTCTGAAATCCGCAAATTTTACAAGTTTTAGTAGAACTCTGAAGAGTTTTTCAAGTTGCAATTAACTTGTTCAGAATATTTGTTACCCAGCTGGAAATAGAAAGACAAAGAAGGAGAATTTAAACTACACCACATAGCTTTGATGACCCAAGGAAACCATGTAATGAAGAGCTAATGTGTGCTAAACCTTCCTCCATATGTTAAGGGCTTCTATCTATTTGCACACAAATAAAGGGCACCAAAAAAAGTTATCAATGTAGTCCAGCTTCAATGAACAACAGATGCCTGAAGACCCTACACAAACCAACCAAAACCTGGCATTCATCTTAGCAATCATAAAGAGTAGAAACACACGCTTGTCACCCAGTCTCACTGAAAAAAAACATGACAGAAATTAGTAAATCAACATGAGAGTGCCTGTAGAGCAGGACTCCTGTAGGGTTTAACAGACTTGCATTTGCATTAGTGAGTACTGCAACTCAGCAGAGGTAGATCTGAAGGAGCAGATGGTTTGGAGGGCAGCATCTACTCTAAAGTCACACCAGGCCCTTTACTTTATGCTATGCCTAGCATAGTCCTGCAGAGTGAGCAGCCATTATTTTTTTATATGTTCTTGGTGCACCACATTTTTATTTTTTTTCCATCTTGCAAAGGGTCCAGGACAACTGGCAACTGCCCACTGGACACCTACACCACAGACTGGCCATCAGGACAACTGTACTCCAATCAGAAGGTGGTGTTCATTCTGCACTGTCAGCAAAACCTTGGGGAGCAGGTGGCTCTGCTCATGGTGCTCTGATTTTTGCAAGGAAACTGTGTGCGTATAGGGGAGTTAAGTCAGTGAGTCACAATTTGTAGCATGAAAAATTAATTATGAGATAAAGGACACTCAATCAAACATATTACAAACAGCTCATTTCAGATCAGTCCTGAACATCATTTCCAAAAACTTGGTTTTGATGGTTTTTAATTGCATTAGTGTAACATTTTTAGAAAATAACTCACATTTGACTGAGCAACACATGCTGATCAGCATGCAGGGTCAAGCTTCTATCATTCAAGGTCAGGCTTGATGGGGCTCTGAGCAATCTCATCTAGTTAAAGAGGTCACTGCTCACTGCAGGGGGGTTGGACTAGGTGACCTTTCAAGGTCTCTTCCAACCGGACACATTCTGTGATTCTATGCAGTTGTCCCCATAACCAGTTGACAGCGTAGAATGTCCAGCAGCCAGTTGGCCTTTCACTCTTGTGACAGTCTGGATCACTTTTTCCAAAGAAATTCTCATATCAGGACAATTGGAAGACACTGACAGAAATGCCATCTTTATCTAATCTAACACACTAAAGTAGACACAGTCACACGTTTTGGGCTGAAGTAATCACCTCCAGCAACACAGGATTAAACTAAAACTGGAATCGAACTTAGAGAAAATGAAAGGTAATACAATAAGGAATAAGGCTATGTTGCAGAGGTTCCACCACCATCCCTGGATGATCTTGGTTAAGTAATTTCCCTTCCACTTCCTCATCTCCAAGAATGTAAGAGTGAATACTGGGAACTACCTAGACATTAAGAGAAGTCACACAACTGCAGAGGGATTTTGAAGCAGAAATGTCAACTATATAATCTCCATCTAAACCCACGGAGGAAACTCCTTGCTTCGAGAAGCATATAGCCATAAAACTTGAAGTTGAGCTTCTCATACATCTCATTGTTTCTTTGGTTGTTTTTTCTTTTAGACAATCAGAAAATAAGAACAATTGACACATCCATTCTCAAATTTATAAGAACTTGAAAGTTTACACGAACAAAAAAATCTCAAAGCATAACTCTAAATGAGTGGTGCCTGAAGGCTCTTAAAAGCACATTAATTTTAACAAGTAGGAGTGGCAGCTTTTAGAGGCTAGTAGTTATCATAGCAGGATTTGAGTTAATATATAGAGCAAAGAAGAGACATGTTCTGACATCCACAGCAATGTATAGGAAGCAAAGTATACAGAGAAAATAAGGAAACAAAAAAATCACAGAGTTGAAATTGATACCTACCAAGAACAGGAGATGCTGATAAAACCACAAACTCAGTCAAGTGAAGTGCCAGTGATTCCTCTCCAGGAATCAAGTGATTGATTGATCACAGGAATTTTAATCTACTCTCATTACAATTCAATCAAATGTATGATTTAAAGTGCAAAAGCTAGCATCTTGAAGGAAGTAATCTATAAGCACAATAGATGCAGATAATTTTGTAAAAAATAAATCAAGATGGAGGTGCCAATGGGCTTGATTTAATTGCAGAGCAAGAAGAGTGACCATTTCCTGGCAGCCAAATTTGATGTCCTTGTGGAAGAACTCATGTTTTTAAAATAATCATGTGCTTAATGAAAATGGCAATAGCTGCACAGCAGTAACTTGACATGCAAATTTCTGCCTTTATTCTGTCCATGTATGCACATGCTGATAAGAGATTTAAGCAGAATATTCATTTTGCATCATATGTAGAAGGGATATTGTCTGCTCTGGAAAAAAAAAAGCTGCTTCAAAACAAGAAAAAAATGTCACTTCACAAGCAAGCATCACACCACTAGGATTTTCATTGCTGCTTTAGACTTAGGAATAGAAATAGGCTGAAGGGCATGAGCTGACCATGTGCTGACAAAGGTGTTATGATAGCAAAATTTCTGAAAAGCCATGTTATGCCCTAATATACATCTAGTTTTCATGTTCCACTGTAAAGGCAGAAGTCCAGATAAACTTGTTTTTCCCAAGTGAGTCAAGATGTGTCTCATATCATATTAGCTGCAGACTTGTCTATCAGCTTTCAGTACTGAAAACTGACCACACCACCAACAGAAGATTCTCCCCTGTTCCTGGAGAGATTTGTCCTAGCTGTTTATTGCAGGCTATTTTTTGGTTTTCTCTCATTGGCCATTTTCTCTGCAGTAACTTTAAACTGGAGCCTCTACATTGGGGTGATATGTGAAGCAGGAATTATGAACTAAGGCACATCTATAGTGGGAGTCCCTCAAATGCACCAGGATCAAGACCTTGAGAAGACTCCCTGGTTACAAAACAAAACAGATTTTGTCTGAAGGAGTAATCATTTCCTTCTCTACACCATGTTAGCCATGCCCCTGTTACAATCTCCAGATTTCTTCCTCCATTCTGATCGTGCTGTGTTTTCCCTAAGGCTTGCTTCAGGACCCCAGCTTTTACTGAGATCTTTTTAAACTCACAATAGTCCCCTCTGTGACAGTAAAGTTATTAATATTTGACAGGTCTGGCTAAGAAGTTCAACCTAGCTAAAAGCTAAGATCTGTGATTGTTTCCAAGACCCCACTGCTGAGCTAAGAGAATACTGAGTGTTTCAATTCTGTAGACTCCACCAAGAACCACTTCTCCATATTGTCACCTTACTGTTTGCATCTGTGGCAGCTAGAAAGCTCTTTAAGGAGTCCATCTCTGTACCAGGGATGGACACCTGCCTTTGTTACAATTGAAATTGCTTGGTTTTCCTCACCTCTTTCTTCTGAAGGAGTATATAACTTGAGTCTCTGCAATCACCTGGCAGAGAAAAAGGGGAGCAAAGGAGGGGATGCTGTCTGAATATTCTCATGACAGTCATAGTTAATATAGCTTCTGTCAGACCTGTCCTAAATTGTACTTGCAGTATTAGGCACAAGGAGTACCCAGGTCCAGACACCAATAAAGTATCCCTATGCTGAAATTCCAGTAGATTCCAGCATAATCTTCTATGTCCAGTTTCTCTTAGAAAAACTGATAACTGATAATCAAAATAAACACACATACACTTTAAGGACAGTCACAGGCAATCCACTCATCTAGTGGATTGAAAAATAATGCATATTGAACTATTTTTAAGGGTAAAACTAAATGAGGAAATGAGGAAAGCTTTTGGAAACCACATGAATTACCATGACTTGTCATCATTCTGAACTATAATAATGAGAAGTGGCTTTAAAAAAGAAAATGGCAAGATGTCAGAAAAATGTAAAAGCATATGTCTGCCTGAAAGAAAACTTAAGAAGTATTACAAGCATATATCTGAAGGGAAGATATTTATTGAAGGAAGCAGAAGCATGTCTGCTTTAAAATCAGCAAGTTGATCAATACATCTCCTAATTTACAGATTCTCCAACCAAAGTCAAGACTAACCTGCATAGGTGCTAGGCATGGACTCCTAGAATGGACTAAAAGTGCACTTGCAGTGTGTCACTGTGAAAGCAACTGCATAACTGTCATCAGCATTAAAGTATATAAAACACAAGGAAAGGGAATACAGGGTAAGAGTAGGAACCTGAGCAGCTTTTTCTGCAAGACAGAGGTACCTCAGAAAAATACATTTATGCTACATGAAAACCCAAGCATTCTTATCTTAGTATTCCAGGTCCATCAGCGCTTCTAAGCCAAAGCTTAAGTGACTTAACAGACTTTTTAGCAGAAAATAGACCATGAGTTTACTGCTGAAGTCACGTTGCAAGATGCTCAAAGACCTATGTGCACAAAAGCAAAGCAGTTAATTGAATGAGCTGCTAAATCAGTACTACTATTACCAGCAGTAGAAATAAAAAATATATATATATATGACAACTCCAAACCAAAAATCTGGATGGATGGACAACTAGGAATAAATTAAGAACAGGATTGTATGAATCCCCTCAACTTCCACAGCCAACCACTTTCCCAGTCTCCTAAGTCAACTTGCACTTGATTGCCAGAGACTGCATAAGTGACAGCAGGATAGCAAAGATAGGTGCCAACACCACAGATACCACTCCTTTGGCTTGTGACACTGCCTGTCTTTCTTATAACATCTCCAGTGCTGCACACTGGGATATGCAGCAACAGTTATTAATTCATTCCTCAAGCGACAAAACAGGAAAAAGCAATGTCAAAACACTACTGGAGGAAAACATCTAATCAGTTGTTTTACCAAGACCAGATTTTCTTCAAGATTTATTATTCTAGAGGACTTTCTATTTTGTTCGACTCTGAAAAAGCCAAATCAATGCCATAGGGAAGCAAGCAAATTTTGCTGGAGACTTATAAGACACAGGAGGCCACAGATATACACCTGATTCCCAAACTGAATTTGCCAGCTTTGAGATTTCCTCAAGACACATCTCTGGAGAAGGAAATCCTTAATCTATGAAAGATGAAAAGCACATATATTGGAAGCACAGGCTGAGCTGTATGAATAAATCATAAATAATGTAACTCATTTAATTCCTCTCCACCTCCTCCCAAAATGGAGCAGCATCAGTTAATGATTTTCAGATAAACTTTATTATTCAGAAATTATCTATGGAATCATCTCCATGAATTACTATTTACTTATACCTTATGCCTGAACAGACAGCTGTTCTTACTCAGTGCTGGCAATTCCAGCTGTTTTGACTGGCATGTAGCTCACATAGAACATCTCTCCTCCTCCACAGAGCATGAGCACTTATTGAGAAATCACATAATTACACATTTTAATTACAAACTTGATTCAATTATTTGAGTTCTGTGAACCTGGCAAAATATTTCCTTGCAAACAGTAAGCATTCATACCCTTGCTGCAGACTGTGCAGCTGTACTGACAGAGCTCTAGAAGCAGAGATCTGGGCTCAAGGCCTTAGCCAAGTGATCACCTGCCAGTACTGCCACCTACATCTTCATTTAAAAGTCACTAAGAGCAGACTACAAAGTACTCTATAGAGGACTCAGGTATTATTGAACTCATGCAATGGTTACAAAACTGGAAACAATCATGAAAGGTCTTTGTGGCATATTTATCCCAGATCTTCAATACGGATACTGTTCACATACCAAACCCTCCTGCCCTCGCATGAATAGAGAGGACTTTGATCAAAGACTAGGCTAGCTGTGCAGAGGGTTGGACACCTCAGAGGATGTTACACACAAGTGTTTCCAACATAGTGATGTAACAGATGTTAACATACTTTTCAAGTAAACGTGCCTTGTTTTCATGTTTTGAATTTTTTCCACTGTTGTTTTTTTAGTCAGATACTTACTTTACTCATTTACACAAAAAGCACTTGTCAAACATATGGTCTGAACTTCTTAAAGCTTTAACTCCAGATGTGATGTCTTCAATCTGCTGTCAGTAATCTCCAAAGAAAGCCTTTGAAATTGGCTCTCTCATCCAGGATATTAGTTCAGAAGAGCTCTTGATGGTAACTTGAGAGAGAAGATTGTTGTTTCGTAGGGTTTTAGGTGGTTTGTTTCTTTCTTATTTAGGAAAGAGAAACCCCCTTATCATAGACTTTCTTAGACTCAGTGGGAAGCAAGTAGAGCTACTGACCTGAAATACAGTTGTTCAGGATAACCCATGTTCAAATCAGTCATTCTTTCAAAGCTACTCCTAGAATATTAAAAAAACTGAGGAAACAGTTCTATCATTAAAAGTTTTTTAAAATTGCTAAAAACTAAAACATCTCAAAGGAATATAATTCCTTTATGTGGGGAAAATGGAACTTCAACAGCATTAAAATATTTTGGTTTACTTATATATAAAAATGCAGCTTTTTCTCTTTTCTTCTACAGTTTGAGGCATGCACAAAAAAGTTTAACTGAAAACAACAGTAGGAAAAAAACACACCACTTGTTTTCAACTCCAGAAGAAATTCTTTTATGATCTCAGATAAATTTGGAGGAATAGAAGGAGGGATGGTTATTTGGTATGTTTCAAAATTCAGCTAGGCTTTCCAACAAAAACAATCCCCAAACAGGTAAAACTTCCTGACGAAGCTTGGATCCAATTATTCTAAATTACAATCCTACTAAAAGCATCAAGACACTTACATTTTTTGTTATACACTTACCCACCAAAGTCCAAGAAAAACATGCACTAAAAAATAAGCAAACCCAGAGAGAACCTTGGAGTTGAATGTTTAGTTGCAGACAGTATGCACTTTGTATCCCACTTCCAAATAGGCTTCACAATGAAACCTGAACCTCAAGTTCATCCCTATTAAAGTATCATAGCAATTTTAGGATGAATGTGGAGCAGCTAAGTGACCCAAGGTCAGTGTTTAAAGGTCAAATGTTTGTTGCAGAAACAGTATGCTTGTCAGCAGTCTCAGCCAATGCAAGAGATTGCACTGGCACAGAAATTTGTCTACTACACATCAGTGCTAGAACAAGTCCCTGAAGAGCAGTGCTAAGGTACATTAATAGGACAATGTGGAATAATTTTTTTGTAAAATATGAAGCTGTACTTCTGCAAGAACAATTCACAGGCATTCAAGCAAAATAATCATGTTACTCTTAGCATGGAAAGGTTTTCTGTGAACTGCTAAGGAGCATACCCAGGATTATTCTCAATAAGCAATGCCTAATAGAAAAACAACGGTCAAAAATAACCTCTGATGCAAGGGACATTTAAATCATATGAATAATCAGTGTATACAGTAACAGCGTATGTTGTCAGAATCTTTCAGCTACAGGAATCCAAACGCTTTTCAAAGAGTAGTTATTGCAAGTAACTCATTACCTGTTTTCACATACAAAAGAAGCACAGAACTCAGAGGACTTAAGCAACTTGTTCAAGAATATTCAAGGTCAGGCAACAATGGCTCAGCAACAGTCCTGTGAAAAGACTCCTGCTCTCCTGTTTTCCAATTCCCCAGCCCAACCAGTAGGCCAGCAGTGCCTCTCTGCAGCAGCAACACATGACAAGCTTTCCATTAAGGGCTGCATATCAGTTAAGTTCTCTACCCACACAAGATACATTAACCAAGGTGTTATTGTGTGCTCCAGCAAACACATCCACACAATAACAGGATGACACACTGCAGCATTCTTAAAAAGCAAAACCTCATTGAAGTGAGCAACACCAATCTCTCAACTTTTCTAAAGGGCTTCACTACGTATTTTAAATATGTGTAAATATTGCCTATGCATTTTATGACACAATAAAAAGTGGTTTAATGCAGCGATAAAAATTCAAATATACCTTTACAAAGTTATTTTAAACACAGTTCTAAAGCCAGTAGCTACCAAGTTTTAGACATATAATTTCAGAAAGGCCTTGACGCAATACCTTTTAAAATTAAAGTAAAATATGCTCCATATCAAGACTTACTAAATAAATCTCAAGGGTTTTATGGCAATAATGAATGAGTATGAGCACATCGAGACTGCCGAGTAATTTGTATTAAAGCTATATATTGTAGGTGCAAAACCCAAATGTGGCATACACCTTACTTCATACCAAAAACGGGGTTTCGGACTACCAGGAATAACAAGGCTGCAAACAAGGAGTTCTCATGGTTCAAGCAAGATTATTTAGAACAGCGAGTAGGGCACAAGAAAGATGAAAGAGTTAAAAGAATTAAAAGCTGTGTGTGCTGCTTTCTGCCTGTCAAATCCTCACACAATTAAAACAACAGAAATTGAGAATAAATTAATCTTGTTTGCAACAGTCATGGCTTCATAACAAATAACCCTCAACAAGTCACATGAACAACCTCACACCCACTGTGAAGAGAGCACTATTAACCTGCACTATTTCTCAGCCATTGGGGTCAGAGGCCCAGTAGCCGGGGGTCCCTGCCCTAGCCAGCACAAGTTCATGACAGTGATTACCCCACAAGCAGCAAGGGGTCCCAGCTGTCCCCTATAGGCATCAGAAACAGCCCCAAGGCAAGGTGGGATGCCAGCACACATACTGCAGAAGTAGTCACAGCACCATGGCCATAGTACACAGCACCTTGTCCAAGCAGAACAGGAACGGGCCAGCACCTGTTTAATGTCTGCTTCCAGGGAGGCCAGTGGTGGTGGTGGCAGCAATTTTGGCTTTGAAAATATTGAGCTCAATGTTAAGAAACTGAGGAAAACATTTCTCTCCAGGCTGCCGTCTCAACTGCTCAGAAGCTGGTCTAGCAAATGTTTTGGGGTTTTCTGTTGTTGTTAGGTCTTTTGGTTTTTGTCCCACCCCCTACCCAATTAAATCTAAGCTATTGCATTTCTACTAAAATAAGACAGGCGCTATTTTCACAAGCATCTGAGCTGATGAGACTAACAGGATGGCAGTCTCTGGCTTGGGAGAGTAATCTCTTTTATCTGGCACCAACACCCCCAAAGATACATCATTTATATTGCTCTCCCCACAAAGGTCCCTTCAGTACCTTAGAGCTGCTGCTGCAGCAGCACTGGGCTGCAGTTTATTCTGAGCCATCACAATGAATTCCAGGACTGTTAAACCTAAAGCATAATGAGCCACAGAGGATGTTTACTTTAAACATATATGGTATGTAGCATGAAATACCATAGGTTTGACTTTTGTAGGGTAGTTCAATTTGACTTTGAAAATCACAATGAACAGAAGTTAAAGCACAGACAAGTTTTACAGTGTACATTGCTTGCACAAGAGTTTGCACTTCTATTTGCCTGTGTTGTTTTGTGTTTTTTTTTTCCTGTTAATGTGGAATATCTATTAAAGTTTACTTATCTCATTTTAATAAATTATTTTGGTGTTCTGGCAGAGCCTGATACCAACTGTTCCTGCACTCACTTGGCAACAAGTACTTTTCCCTTACCAAGATTAGTCAGAACACTTCCAGGGAACCAAGGCAGAATTAAAGCAATATAAAAATTAAAATACACAGCATCCCCAAATCACATGCAAGTAATTGGCAGAAACAAGACTCAGTCTTCTGATTTAGACACTGTGGAGCCCTCTTCTTCTTAATTAAAAAAGGTTAGGTGAATGATTTAGATAAGCAATTCAGAAGAATTATGAACCTTCCTAACCCTTTGTTCAAAATAAGAGCTGAAATTTCTGGAGACTCATAAAAAGGTAACTTTAGTCACACATTGCCTTGTGCATGCACACCCTTAGCTCCCTACTTTCTCCTACCCCTCCCATATTTAACAAGCAGTAAAAGTGTCAGAATAATCTTGAAGAATAATGCTTGTGTCAATAGAAAATTTTCCACTCCGTGCTGCCTTCAGTAACACCAAGTTCATTGTTCAGGGTAGGAATTCTGGTAACAGCTTGCCTGGGTTTTTTTTGTTGTTGTTGTTTTGTTTGTTCGTTTTGGTTTGGGTGGTTTGTTTTTTTTTTGGGAGGGGGGGGTTGGGTTTTTTTGTTGTTTTTTTTAAATGATAGCTATAAAAGTGATTAAATTAATAAGGAATAAAATGTTGTAGTCAACAAAAAAACCCATTTTGATTATATCAATTTTTTCCTTGACTTTTTAAAATGTCATTCACTATGCACAAGAACTAAGTTGTGGTGGTGTTGTTTTTTAAAAACTCAGTTTTTTGGCACTCTACATAAGCACCCCATGATTTTTTTAACACTCAAATGTGAAACTGTCTAGTTTGAAAACACTGCTGAAAACCAAGTTTATTTTCTTTTCCTCAGCATTAAAGGAACACAAGAGGACCTCAATTCCTGTGTTCATGGTAACTTGTACACCAGCTCTAGTCTGATAGCAGCCCTAGGATCAAGGTGGCAGACATTGTGCCAGTGCCATGATGAAACACCTGCCAACTGGACCAGCCTCCCAGATTATTTCTGATGTATGCAGAGGAATGTAGTTCTGCCCATATAGATCCATGGAAAGATGCCTGCAGCAAAAATCCAGCCTAACATACATTAAGCCTAACATACATTAACATACATACATATCTACCCATGGCATACTCAGAAGAGTCAAGCCAAATCAGCTGAAGACAGAGTTAAAGACATGAATTTAAAGCATTATTTAAGTTACTTCTGAGAGGGAATACTGATACGATTCTTTAAATACATTTTAAGGCAATGTATCCTGACTTCAGAATTCAATTGATTTACCTTCTTTTCAAAGCACATATGTGAACAACAGCAGGACAGAAAAGAAAGCAGTAAAGGCACAATAAGTGCCAGCCTTTCAGAAAATACCAGTCTTACATTTCTTTGGAAGAGACACATGTAATTACTCACATTTAAATTCCATTAAAAAAAACTCAAAACACTACAGTAAATGTATCAAAACCATTCCTTGCCATTCAGGAGGCACAGATACTAAGGCATCACCTTCAGGCAGCATAAGCTATTACCAACACCAAAGCCAAAAGAAAAATTAAGTTTGTGAGCCAATTGCACATCAGAAACCCTCAGGCTACTCCAGAATGCTCTTGGTTCTAGCATCTCCGTTATTGTGATGGGTCTGTGTTGTTCTTTTTCCAAAATCAGGATTATAAAACTATAACCCCATTGCAATTTACCACCAGTAACTCCAGTAGGTCTCACCTCAGCACAACATCAACAACTGCCTTTTTAGTTTGGGCCAACAGCAGCACAAATTAGTGACCTACCAGCATTCATAGGGCAAAATGTAATTTAATTTTAAAACAAAATCAGAAACAAGAAATTCCATTTTTAAAAGAGTAAAAAAGGTGCAAGTTTATAAAATATTATATACCAATTACATGAGGTATGAAGAACATTTATGCAGCTCAGTTCTGTCATGTCTCCCTAAAAGTACTGAACTCACTTCCAAACTGCTTCCTTTTACTCTTTCATCTCTTGATGCTCAGTTTCTTCACCTATGCCTACAGCAAACCAAGGCTAGATAAATTCTTGCAGTGCAGGAAGTTCATTGTCATTTAACCTTTTGTGGTTTTGCACTATTTAACCATTTCTGAGCCAAGATCTTACCCTTGTGAAGTCTTTCCAAGCCTTCTACAGTCTATTTGTCATGGGAAAACTTCCTGCACATACCAGAATTTAAACTCCTAGTTTTCCTTCTCTTGAGAATTCATCGCTTTAAAATGAAATTATCTAAGTTTTGTTCAAAGCATTCTTAAATCAGTTTCAAGGCACAATCCATTAGAAGAAAAAAAAACAACAACTTCAAACTGCATAGTACAAAGGCTGGCTTCTGCACAAGTTTCTATGTGATTCAATTTTGGTCAACTAATTTGAAATTCACATACCATATTTTGCTGAATGGACTGTAAGTATTCAATAAGACACTGAAACTGTGCATAAATTTAAGATCACACATTCATTGTAGTTCCTTACTGAACGGATCTCCTATGCAAGAGATATATAAATATGTTGGAAATATAAAAAATTACTATCAAGAATTCTCCCATCCCCCAAATAAAGTACAATGTCAAGAACATGGAAAAAATGCAGAAATAATCCCAGCCTGACATTTTGGCCATAGGTCTTTTTTTTCACTTTTTAAAAATTGACTTAAACTTTGAATTCTTTGTATTTTATGTTTTACCTGCATAAAATGATAATAATTATTCTGTTTGATTGCACAGATGGAAAACACCTTCTAATTAATGAATCAATCTAAACAGCATTTGAACTACTGCTTTTCTAACATAAGGTTTATGTTTTTCCCCCTCCATCCCAAAAGACCATGCATTCTTTACTTGCTCATCTGTAGGAATTTACAGGTGTTAAATTAGCCACTGTAAGGCTTACCTTTTGTTCCCTTGATGCTATCAAAACATATTGAGAATTACAATAGAAACATACTGAGAATTACAGAGTAAAAGTTAATTTTAAAAATTTGAATATAAGTACTAGAAAGTTCAAACAAAAGATTTTTCCCTAGTTCAAGATATATGCTGCATGCATAATTACATATAAATCACACTAACTTTCTGGGCTTTGCTTCTTGAACAAAAAAAATAAACCTTCCCCCCTGCAATTCAGTTATACACATATAAATGTCCAGGGCTCCTATTACGGTGAAAATCTTGTGGATGTGATGTTAAAGTGATAAGATATACTCAAAAAGAACAAAAAGTTCCAGTGGTTTATACTGTTGGGGCAGCTTGCCAGGTTCCCCATCTAAATTCATCATGTAAATAGAAGTGTTCTAATATAAAAAAGGTTCCCAAGTATCCACTTTGGTTTAAAGACAAGTTTCTTCAATGTCAGCTTTCTGCAAATAGAAATGATTGAGTTCAGCTAATAAATGTCATCTGAAAGCAAATGTGAAGATCACTGCCTCCAATATTCACACTAAACTAGCAGGTTTTATGTTAAAAGCCACTGTCTGACATACAGAAAGAACCTTCCCTCTTCCCATTTCTCACCAAAGCATCAGCACACAAGTACTAAATTAACTAGGAAAGGATCTAATTACACTTCTTGTGGAAAGGATGATACGCATAGATGTTTCTTTTTATTTCATTTGACAGTAACCTAAACTTTAAAACTGTCTGTGCATCTCAAACCCATCATAGTACAGTTTTCCTCTCAAACAAGCTGCTAGTGACCACAGTAGAAATGGCATTGAAAGGGAATTCAAAGGAACAAGATGAGAGCCAAAGCAAAAACATTAGGCTACATGCCAACATAATAAGCAAGGGTCCTGTGCGTCAGTAAATCTGAGAACCTGATAGGTCCCCAAACCACTCCTCCCATGCACTGTGTAACTGTAACCATCACAGGATATGGGGAAAGCATGTCTAATAACACATTTTTAGCCTTGAGAAAAGGCTGAGCTGTTACTGCCATTAGTTTTCTACCACAATTTCTCTTGATTGAGCATCACTGGAGAGTGCTCATGATTTCAGTTTCTCTGAGTAGTTGGAGTAGTTCAGACAGTGTTTCGTGCACTAGTGTAGGTTTAATACAGGCTCAGGGACAGCACCTTCTCTAATGTGAAAAGAGTATGAGAAAAAAGGAGTAAGTCTGTAGTACTGCTGTGGCCATCAAGGTGTTGAGAAGGAAGACTGTTGAAGAGTGATAATAAAATCATAGAATCATTAAGGTAATCCTCCCAGGATACCTGCCCTAGCTTCCACCCCCTGTATGCTTCCTTCTTCAGTTTAAGCTTTTCTAGGAGCTGCTTGCTCATCCATGCTGGCCTCTTGGAGTTTCTGCTTGACTTCCTCTTAGTTGGAATGCATTGTCCTTGGGCCTGGAGAAGGTGATCCTTAAATATCAGCCAGCTTTCATGGGCCCCTCTACCCTCCAGGATGTTATCCCAAGAAACTGTCTTGAGCAGATTCCTGAGGAGGCTGAAATATGCCCTTTTGAAGTCAAGGGTAGTCAGCTTGTTGTGAGCCCTCCTTGCTGCCCTAAGAATCTTGAATCCACTATTTCATGGTCACTACATCCTAGCCTGCCCTTAACATCCCTCGCCAGCCCTTCCTCATTGGTGAGGACAAGATCCAGCAGAGCACCTCTCCTTGTTGGTTCCTCAGTTATGTGGAAAAGGAAGTTAGCTTTTAATTAATCATCCACAGTAACTGGAAAACACAAAACAAAATACATTTTAAAAAAATCATTAAAAAGTGCACTCTTTTAGATATTTAATATTTTAAGAGCCACAGTAGAACCATATATTGTCAGGAGAGCACAGATTAAATGTTATATCCCAGAAAGCTCATGCATAAAAACTCTGACCATCACACTATCCTGATCTGGGACCACTACAGAGGATTACTTAACAGTTGTACTAAGATTGTACCGCTTTGCTTAAAATTCCACTTCTGCCCTCCAGCCTCGCTAAACTCCAGTCACCCAGAAAACACTCTTCTCCTTTCAACAGCTATCAAAATCCGTGCATCCTACACATACACATTCTAGACCATACTATCTATCATTGCATTGCTCTCTGGAAGGAACTAGGCAGCCACTATGCAGCCAGGTAACTCAGACACATCTATGAAGTCAAGAACCCAACAGTTAGTATGAAATCTCAAAAACTACTCCTCAGTTCTCTATCCTCAAGGAAGACCCACAAAAATCAAGTGAGGCAATTCAGATTAATAACTCTGATAGATAATACATACTCAATATTAGAAGTCATCAAGAACTTAGATCGTTTTGTAGCCCATTAGAATTTCCCCTCTTTCCACCTTTAGGGAACCCCTCTATGTAGAGAGGAAATTGGCCTTCCACACACAGATGAGCAGATCACTTAAGAATGCAAGATCACAAACTTTTCATGTGACATTTGCAACAGTTAATTCTTTAAAAAAATAAAACTCTGTACTTGTTTGTCTTCCAGTAGTCTGCAAGTGATTTAAAGGCTTTCTCCTGATAAGCAAAAATGCAGCTCAAAAGCTGAATGTCAGTGAAATTCATCATTTCCTCTCCATGGATTAAAAACAGAAAACTGAGTGTGTTAGAAGTCCTGAACAAAGAGTAAATTCAAGAAAAGTCTGTTTCTGACCATTTCATTGTTAATAAATAAATAAAATAGGCTCAGTAAATTATTCAATTCTAGTTATATGCTTACTTGGAACCATACCTAGAAATAAATATAAGTTGGGTAGAATTTTCCTCTGTTTCCTTTTAACATCTCTAATCCAACCCCCAGGGAGGCAACAGACTTCCCCATGGGATGGGTCTGGTGAACAAATGGGCCCTTCTGTTTTCCTCTGAAGAGAGTCACCCACCACAATTATCCTCCTTTTCTTCTTAGTTGAAGTCCTAAGGCATGGGGGTGAGTGACAAGCCCTAGGTGACTCACTGGATGGATCTACCTCTCCATCTTCATTTGCCTGGCCCTGGAGTTCCAAATCCTCCCATCTAGTTTTCAAGAGCAACTGGGAAGGTCGGGGGGGCTGTGAGGGTTCTCGCTTGCCTCTCCGAGGAGGGACCTCCCTCCATTCCTCCCTGTCCTGTGGGTTCCCTCCTTCTGTCTGATGATAGGATGGAGGGGATCCATCACTTGTTCAAGAACCTCTTCCTTCTGCCCTTGCCTCAGGATGTGGCTCCACCAATCTGTTTTGCTTTCACATTCTCTGATGCTTCTCAACCTTTTTCCCTCCTCCCTCAGTTCAACCACTTGTCTGAGCAGATCATTTACTTGCTCACATCACACACACAGTGTCACTGGCTCCCTCCGGTACCAGTGCCAGGCTCAGGCATTTGCTGCAGCCCCAGACCTGCACGGCTTCATGTCTTCATGAAAGCTCAGTCCGAGTTCCCACATTCTTCCTCACTGCAGCCCTTGGTCATGATGTGACCACGATCGCCCATCTAGCTAAAGGAAACCAACTGCTGTTTGCTGCTCCTTGCATGCCCTCGTGCACACCCACTCCAGCCCGCCAAGTCAGCCTTCCAGCTCCTCACAGGTTTCCCACTCAGTCTCGGGTGTCCCCACCCGGCCCTGTCTCAAACTCTCATGGTAACCAAAAGAAACAGCTCTCACCGCTGTCACTCTCCGCCCCACGCTGCCGCGTGGTCTGGGAACTCAGATGCCTGACTAACACCATAAACCTGTACCAAAAGTCAACCCAACAGAAGGTCCACGTGATCTAGAACCATGACAGGAGAACAAAATAGCCTAACCAAACAAGGAGTAACTTCACACACGTGTGCTTATCCAAGCAAGCCCAAGACATACCTTTTAGTACAAAATATAAGCATTAACAGAGACTTAATATAGAAAACCCAGTGTCACTGCCATATAGTCTCAAGAACCCTCTCTTAGCAGTACAACCATTACAACCACACAGATACACTTCATTTCCTAAAACATTCCTGTCCCAGCCAGCAGCGAGGCAGGGTTAGACAGAACCTCCCAGAGCAAAGAGATTCATTCACTGCTCCATTCCCTTACTCGCCAGCTTGAAGGCAGTAGAGCAATACCTGCTCAGCTGAGGTGACAAACACCATCCATCCAATGACATTTTTTCAGGCCAAGTCCTGCCCAGAAAGTGCTTGCAATAATACAGAGTTGTGCACACACAGTAATATTTGTTCTGTCATTGAGACATGTAGAAAGTTTTATTAGTATCTGAATATTTGCCTTTAAAACCCTTTCAGTTCCCATTAAGTTTTATTCTGGAGGGCTTTTAACACCTGGTGGTTGTGGCAAACCTCACTGAGTAATGCTAGGGTGCATAGACACACACATTATCTTTCAAATACATTTGAGAGGCATCTATAGAAGTTATATTTGCAAATACAGATGAAGCATTTAAATATGTGCAGAATACTGCTTCAAGAAGTACAGACCTATCAGTAAAAGCCATAAAGCTCAGCACTTTTACCTTCCATTAGTTGCATTAGAAACGACTGCTTGAGGTTGGCTGAAGCTGCCATTAATGGCTTTTGAATAGAGTGCACTTCCTCCACCTCCTCTTTAGAAGCCTCTCATCCTATTTCCACATACATCTCATGCCTCCAGTTAGCTAGAGGTTGCTCTCCTGTGTACCAACTAACAATCAGTTGGGGAGTTATTGGCACGTTGGCAAGGCTCCCCCCACAAGCTGTATCTGAAGCCTTACAATTCAAATGTTTCTTCCAAATGAAGTAATATAGTCTGCAGAGAGCAAGGCACAGCAGCACCATACACCTCACATGGTGGTGCTGCTTTTGTGGCAGCATTTCATGACACTTGGAAAATAGCCATTATTCGCTTTTAGGACAAGCATTTACATCCAACTGCTCCAGCTCTTCACTTTAGCAGCTTAACCAAGTGTAAGGGTTGGTTCACAGGGTCAGACGTTTGGCTGAAGGCAAACAAGCACATGAAAAAGCCATGGAAGAGCCCAGCTGTTCTCACTAGAGTGGATAATCCCTGAGGAAGAGCAGCATGCTCTTCCACAGCACTCTCACCACCCTGTAGCTGCACATCCCTTTTGACGTCACAGTATAGGTTCATCCTCAGTAAGGTATCCTCCATAATGCTTGGAAGCCCTGCAGGAAACTCCACACACGTCACAGTACAGCAAGAACATACTAGGCCACCAAGAGAATCTCACAGCAAGAAGAGAAGAGGCCTCACCAGTCCACAGTATCTGAGAAGACCCAGCAGTGATCAAGTACCACCAGGAGTCTAGACGATAAAAGCAATATCCTAGCAATAAAGCAGGTCTGACATCAAACAGGAAACTAGTTTATACATCAACATTAGGATCAGGTCCAGTAATGGCTAAACTAGCCTCTGATACATATATATTTTTAAGGCAAATTCTACTGGTCTGCAGTGATAGAGAAGGTCAAACCAGGAAATCAGTCTAGAGGTTGAAACTGAGATTAAGAAACTCCACAGGCACAAACAGAACACACAAGCAGCACCCCTTCAACAAACATCAAGCAGAAAGCAAAGGCCCCAAGCTGGGCTTTAATATTGCTCCCGGGCTCATGGGTGTGGGTGGAGACCCCAGGTGAGGCTGTTTAGGGCCATGAAGCTTATTAGTGCCCTCAGGGCCTCAGTAGCATGTACCTGCAAGAGCAAATTGCATTTCTACAAGACACATTCAAAAAAATAAAGCAAGGTATGATTGTAGTGTTGTGATGGTTTTCTGGTTTCTCTGTTAGCTAGTTGGTCTCCTTTCTCATTTGTCCTCAACTCCAGTAAAGAACTACACCTTTATGTCCCTGTGCATAAGACACGAGAAGATTCAACCAAGCAACCACTTTATTTCTTTGTGCACCAGTATATTACTCTATGATTGTGTTTCCCTTTTCAGAAATTATGGAAATCTAAGTACATTTAAAAAAGCAACCAAACAGTAATGTACAAGCCATACTGAACAGGTAGTTCACAGTAGCCCCTGTAGTGTTTATACCCCATTCATTTCACCATACAAGGAGTTTAGGTAGAAATCCAAGACAGGAAATTTGCTTTGCTCTCCCAAAATAGCATGCACCATCCTGTGTTCCCCCCTCTTCCTCTGAACTTAATAAACACCGAGTCACCATGCTCAGTGCTTTGAGTCAGATCCCTAAACTGAATGGCACTACTGTGTGACCCTTCTCCAGAAGGTCTAGACCTTGGATGCTGCTCCATCTTTTTCCCTGTGTGCTGTGATGTTCAAGCCATGAGACAAATCACCTTACTACCTTTGAGAGTTAGTAAAGAAGGAGAAAGGTGGAGAAACAGAAGATAAAAACCCAGTGTAAAAGCTGGAGGAGGAATCAGGATGGAGAGTTAAAGTGGAAAACTGGCAAACTGCTTGATGTTTGTTCTGAGTTATTGCAGATTTTTTTCTGTCTATATTAAAATTTTACAAGCAAAAAGGATAATAAATCAGCTATAGAAAATAGAAAACCTATGTCTCGTCTTGAAAGAATTGGTGCTCCTTGAGGTAAATTTTCTCCCAGCAGATGCTAAGGTATTTTGCTTGGGGCTTGACAAAGAAAATACTCTGACTTCCACAGGGGAAAAAAAATAAAATAAATGTTGAGGATACAAGTGAAAAGTGATACAAATGTTTCAAATATAAATACTACTGAAGAATTTCTGGAACAGGATGCATATGTATTGAGCAAATGAACATGTGACAACTGTGCTTTTCTGAGACAATTTGTATGATATTTTAGTTTTGGTGGGTAGTCCTTCTCCAGCTGAATTCATCCCCTTTGGATTTTTTCACCTTGATTCAACCTAATTGGTCTTGAAAGGGTCTGGCTGGCTGGCTTCACTAAAATGATTACTTTCAAGGAAGATTAAAACAATTGTGCAGTCATCAGTGTAATGATAAGTCTTGCCCTATCTGCAGCTTGGATGTGTAAGGTCCTCAAAATGTAAGAGTTCAGTTTCACAGAGCACTAAATTGAAGTAATATATTCTTACACTTTTATCTCCCAGATGTATGTACATTTCACCATACATCTCATAGGTTTTATGTCATAGAAGGAAATACATGAATGAAACATATGCTATTGCAAAGTAGTCTTTTTAGGGTGAAAATTTGTGCTATTATATCACTTAAAAGATTTTAATGATAAATCCTTCACCAGGATTTTGAGCCTGTCCCAAGACAGCTAAAGCTTTCAGTTCTCTGCTTCTCTGTGCTCGATTGCTCTATTGCTTATTGAAAGGAAATACATGACATACACAGATACATGGACAATCAGGTGCTGACAAATATCCTGTCCTGTCTTGCCATAGTACCATTTTTTTACCCCATTGTTACTGTATTCTTTGATCTTTATTTTATTTTTCTCTTGTACACGTTTCTCGGGTATTTTTGAGGACATCGCTGGACAATATTAGCAATTAGCATATTGAGGCAGAGGCTAATTGCACTGATTATTTGCTGAATGACCAAGAAGTGAGGCTAAGAGACAAATGCCAATTAAAAAAGGACAGATAGAAACACGTCTCTCAAGGTGATAAAAGAGAGGAAATGCATATTCATGCAGTGTAGCTGATAATTGAAGCCAGATGCTTAGTTTCATATTTGGATTTTGGGTAGCAGGTTTCAGATGTTTTGGGGGATCCTTCCTGTTTTACAAAACCTGCTGGCAAAAGGAAACTTTACCACCTCTCTAAGGGAGAAGAAGTAATGTGTTTGTCATATATGCAACAGTGAAGCTGACCAGCTAGGAGTTACCTCTTCTTGCACTGTGAAAAATCACATCCAATTGTCAGAGAAAGGCAGTGAGGCTGTGAGGACACTGTGCTTCAATGTGGCTCTCAGCAAGGACCCATGTTCAAGGCCCATGTGTCATAAGGCCACTCTAAGCAAATCAAGGACAGTTTTGACCCACACTTGGTAAAAAGCAATTAAATATTTTCCTGAGTTATAGGAATGTATGAATTCACTACTCCCTCTCTACATGCAACCATAGGGCACGAGTCAAAACCACAATCTCCAGAAGAAAAACTATGGTAATAGTTCTAAAGCAAAATTTGTAACAGTTTTCTGTTAACCTGGGTAGATGAGGCTTATGTGAGAAGGATTTTACAGAAGGTGAAAATCCATAGGATTTTGTGGCTGATTTAAGGTTAAAGAGTTAACCTTGCAGTTCCAGTTAGCAAACACAGTAAATTGAGCTCATTTTAAAAGACCAGATGGTGATTACAACTGGGAGAAAACACCGGGAGAAGCTGATTACCAGAAGCTTGGGATTAACTCTTAACTTAAAATAATGAGAAGAAATAAAAAAGATACTATATAATACAAAGGTGTTCATTTAGGTTGATGCTAGAGAATGTCCAAAGTGTTTGATGCTAAAGCCGCTATAGAGAATGTAAAAATAACAGAAGCAGAACAACACCAATGACTGAAAGTAAGAATTCAGAAAGTTAGCACAAAATGCCCCATGCAATACTCCCACAAAATAGTAAATCTCAAGTACCATAGGTCTGGGAAAATATAAATAAGTTTCCCACAAATGCTTTCAAGCAAGGAAGTATCATAGTCTGACTGAAACAATGAGGCCAAACCCAGAGGCCACTGATTTATATCTCACAGGTTGAATAGCAGACCTACACTCAGGTGTAGAAGGTGACTGAGACTGTGTCCACATGCATAAGTTCTAAGTTTTTACATAAAGCCCAAATGAGCTGAAACAACTCTAAACTATTTAATGTCTTTGTCAAAATGGGCTTGGCAAAGAGTTTACTTCTGTAAAACAGGAAGATCATTTTTTTTCCACCTGTAATGTATGAGTTATAAAAATAACTCTTGCAAACCTGAAAATTATTTAACAGTTAAAGGCATAGACACTTCATCTTTGACAGAAAAACTAAGGATCTGAGTTTAAACCTGCAGCATACAAGTCACCAGCCATTAATTTTCTTCCAGTTCAAATTAAAATTAGTGTGAACTGCCAGGTCATCTTCCAAGGCTGAAGGTACCTACAGAAAAAAATCACCAATATTGTCATCATATTCCGATCAAATATGAAACTGAAATAATGGAGATGCTGATCTTCAGAAAAGAGAGACAGGGTGAAAGGTATTTTTCAAGGTCAACTGACTGAGTCCATCATAGCAGCAGAGAAATAACGTGCTGGAGCAACTGATATGTGGATGCTTGAAAAACAGGAAAATAACTCTCCTAGACAATAATTCTCATTCCCAACTCAGATTCTACAAATTAAGGAGTTGCTTGTCAAATCCTATTTTGATTAGACCCAGTAGTGGGATACATATAATTTCATTTTAGCTATCCAAAAGTAAGTACCTGGTCTAAGCTAGTCATCTGGATTCCCTTACCAGTAAGTGAAGTGAATAAGGTACTTGGAGAGGATTCATCATTTTCCTGTCATTCTAGGATTGTTATGTGAAGTAGGAAAATTAATTCTTCTCTGTAGCAATTTATCTTTATTTTATCTCTGTTGACTACAGAATCTAAACAAAGTCTTTACCTTTGATCAGCAATAGCGTGGCCAGCAGGACTAGGGAAGTGATTGTCCCCCTGTCTGTGACACTGGTGAGGCTGCACCTCAAATACTGTGTTCAATTTTCCCCCCAAACCCCCCCACTACAAGAAGGACATTGAAGTGCTGGAGTGTGTCCAGAGAAGAACAATGAAGCTGGTGAAAGATCTAGACCACAAGTCTTATGAGGAGCATCTGAGGTGTTTGTGATTGTTTAGCTTGGAGAAAAGGAAGCTCAGGGGAAACCTAATTGCTCTTTACAACTACCTGGAAGGAGATTGTAGTGAGGTGGTGGTTGGTCTCTTCTCCCAAGTAACAAGTGATAGAATAAGAGGAAATGGCCTCACGTCGTGGCAGGGGAGGTTTAGATTGGATATTAGAAAAATTTTCCTTACTGAAAGGATCATCAGGCACTGGAATAGCCTGCCCAAGGAGGTGATGGAGTTACCATCCATGGAGATATTTAAAAGACATGGAGATGTGATGTGTAGGGACATGTTTAGTGGTTGACCTGACAGTGTGCTAGAGTAATGGTTGGACTTGATCTTAAAGGTCTTTTCCAAACAAAACTATTCTATGATTCTGCGATGAGATACTTCATTTTTAGGTGGTTACAATTAGATAGGAAAACTCCCACTTGTTATGCCTGGGAAAGTAATATTTGATCACAGCTTAATGAGTGGGAGTCTGAAGAGTTTTCAGTGTAGAGTAAGTTGGAAGAGCACCTTTGTCCCCTTCTTCCTACCACATCTGTTTTTCTCTAGTACATCAAAATACTGAAGCCCACATTAAACAGGAAATTCAGACTCAGATTTTGATCTCTGTTTAGTGCTACTGAGTTGCAGAATGGCACCAAAGAGCACAGATCAGCACATACTAGATTGAATCAGCTTCTGTCCAACAGGGAACTGTGAATGAGCTGAGGTACCAACAGACCAGTACAGTCATAATAGGGATGGCACAAGTAGCAACAGCTGTAAGAAGCTGCCCCTCCATCAAGACCAAAAGAAATAGGTGAGATGTAATAAATAGTGGAGTGAAGTACCTTGGTGCAATACAAAATTGAGATAAAAATAATGTAGTCAGTCTTCTTACATGAGGGGACATCTAATGAACTTGAGCTCTCAAAACAAGACAGGAAAAGAGTAAGTGGGCTTTCAATTTCACAAATGGTGGTACACTGACTCAGGAGATATTTCCAGGTCCCTGTTATAGCCCTGGGTCTTTAAGAGCCTAAGTGGATGGAATTAGTAATCAAATGTGTTTGAAATTCAATGTCAAATTAAGGAAAATCTGATCAAGAAAATACTTGATGTGATTTTTAGTACTAGCTGCAGAAAGGGAAAAGGGAAAAAGGAGGGAACACTGCCTTTCAGAGGCTCTAGAAGGACCCAGCTGCCATGTTGCACAGATGTTTCCACTAGGTTTTGCTGACCAGGATGGTTTGAGTGACACAGGGCTCTGTATGCTCTTTGGCTCTGAGTAGCTGATGATCATCACACTCAAAGTTTCATTTACATACAGCTGTATAGGAAACTCACCAGTTGTGAGCACCAGCAAATTTAAAATGGGTGAATAGCTGCTATCATAAATTTTATCATCCCCTGACCAGCACTCTCCTGATGACTTGACTCATAAAAAAAAAAAAAAGAGTTACTCTATCCTCAAGAGTCTTACAAAGTTGAAGGACATTTTAAAAATAACTCAGTAGGTAGACCTTTGGCCTCTAACATTGCTTTATTAAATCACAAAACATGATATATTCAGATAACATTAAAGTTCTGACCTTGGATGCACAAAAGTAAGGAAATTCAGAGGAAAGTTTGAACCTCTCTCTGTATCTAACCTCAGGCTTTTTCCTACCGTTTGCATTGAGGGCTTGGGGCACCTACTGTAGCTACGAAAGATCTCCTGGTGGTTTGGTGACCCTTTCAATTTGTAGGTACAATAGCTTAAGGATATGACTTTAAACTGGACATGAATTATCTTGTGCTTTAAGGCTGAATTCAGATCTTTAGCCAAGTTTGGAGGCCTTTTGAGTTCAAATGTTCCTGTGTTTTAAAGGTATCAAGACAAAGCAAAGAAAGACCCCTTATGGACACCATGCTGTGGCAGTTAATGCAGAAATACAAAGTCTTTACAACCAAACTGGTTGAAGATTGAAAAAGTCTCCCCTTGCCTGAGAATCAGCAGGAGAAATTTCAGGACAGAAGAAGAGTTTTTTCCTTCTTATTTAAAAAGCATTTCGAAACTAAGGTTTAATATAAATTATGGTGTAATCAAGTTCTTCGTTATTGATCTTCCAAAACCTCGTTGGGAGAATTATTAAGGGTTAAACAAACAAAACACATTAATAATTATTCTCCCTCAAGTCAAACTGTAATACCAAATGCTAGCTCTGAGTATGCCTTTACAGTACATTCATAATTTCTTTTAAAAAATTACAGATACGCTATCAGAAATTTAAAAACATAAAAGCAACCCTTAACACCTATTTGCCAAAATAAAAAGTGATGAAGAGTTATATAGGATAGCAAATAAGATGAAGATGTATTTTTGCTTCCCAAGTGATCCCCTCAGGGTGAGCCAGTGAAGGGCTGCCCACTGCCACAGACCACATCAGTGGGGATATAGTGAAAACACCACCCAGTGAAGAGTTTCACCCCTTTAAAGGGTGCTGCTTTAATCCTTGTTTGTTTCCTAACTGATGTTGTTTTATAATTGTGTTGTTGCTTATAAATGCTAGACAGGTGCCATAGATTTTGTGCTAATTTTTAACACAGGGTAATATATAAAATAAAATGGTAAAGGGAAAGGAAAAAGAAAAAAAAAAAAAAAAGAAAGAGAAAGAGAAAGAAAGAAAAAGAGAAGAAAAAGGAAGAAAAAGGAAGAAAAAGAAAAAGAGAAAAAGAAAAAGATGAAACTTCAGGGATTATGTAGAAAGATAAGAAAAAAAAAAATACATTGCATTTTTAACCTAAGACCTTTGATAGTTTCCTATTAACTACAACAGGCACAGAGTTGCATCTGTACATTTAATTTAGACTCTTGCATTCAGGTACTTCAAGATTTGAATTTTATGTTATGTATCATCTAAGATCTGTCTGGGATATTCGGAAATGTGTTTCTAATTGCTTTCTTCATGCAAAAGAGATGCCATAGATTACCAATAGCAGACCTATTAATCATCAGTCTAAGTGCAGCTAGTCTTCTGCATACAATATTTATAACTGTTTATATACCTCTCGCTAATGTTCACAATCAATGACTGCTTGACAAAGTATGCTAGAGAGGAGATTTAGTCTGTTGTTGATCTTTATTCCAGATTATATTTGTGATAAAATTCCTTTAAAAAAAATCCAAACCAAATCAAAACAAACAAAAAACCGAACAAACCAAAAACTTCTGCTTTAATGGAAAACTGAAGCACTGACTGATGGCATATTTCTTGTAGACCTGGGGGACTTCTTATTGCTGCCTGTCAGGTCTTTCAAATCATCATCAGCTACTTAATGAGCAAATATGATTTCCCTCTTGTCTTTGTAGTTTCAAGAGGTATTACTATAAAATAGGCTTTTTTGTGAGCTGTGAGGTGTGTGTGGGAGGAATCCAATTACTATATTATTCTTATTGTATCTCCCCACACCCTGTGAGACCAAATAGAAATCTAATCAATTTGAAAATAAAGTCTATTCACATTTTATATATTTCTGATTATTGTAAAAAAAAAGTATTTACATTCCAAAGAGGGCATTCATCAGCTGTTGGTCAAGCAGTATCTAAACATTCAGTTTTCCTTTCACAGACAAGCTCAAAAATGTTATGATTGAGAAATAAGAACTACAGAGTTATCTTTTATTTCCATTGAGCTCTTATGTTGAGAAACAGAGCCAGTTTAATTAATTTATTTCCTTTTTTTTGCAAATGAATGTAATATTAATCCCTTTTTTTCCTCTCTGCTTGCAGATCTTTTGTGAACCAATCCAAATATTGTGACTGTGTATCTTATTTACAGGCATTTCCACAAACTTATTCCAGTCTTTGAAACATTTGCAGCCTCTTTGCTTTGATAATGTGTTATTTGGTCTTCTTAGTGTGCGGCTGGTCACATGAGAGATACTAGAGAACAAACATTGAATCCCTTCTGAAGTCATTTTGCTTGCAAGAAGAGCAATTCCCCAGCCACTTCCATTTTAAAAAAAAACAAAAACACAACAACAAACAACAACAAAACAAAAGAAAACAAAACAACCAAACAAGTGGGTGGAGAGTCATAAATGTGTGTGGGGAAAAAGAAAACAACAACCAAAACATGGCTTGTATCTGACCTCACCTCTTATTTTTACTTCCTAAGGGGTTCCTCTCGCCATAATTTTTAGGAAGAAGCATTAAAACACTCACCTCCCAGGCCCTTGCCATTTGACTGGACTCCCATGTGACTGAAGCACAGGGCTTTCAACTTGGCACAGTTGCAGCATTGCTCCAGAGAGCATTTAGGCTTGTTTTTGCCCATTTGTCTGCAGCTCCTGGCAGGAATTATAAAAACAGGTTTGCACTGTGAAGTTGGCAATGGGCAGCTCATGAAGAAAAGAAGGGAAATACTTCTGGAATGCACCAAGCCACAGCCGGTACCTTTGAAACGCTGCTTGTTATGCTAAGTTTCTGTGGTGGGTGATAAAATTTCATGTCAATGGCATTTGCTGCTCAATTCAGCCTAAATTCTGCTGGATTTCTGCTGCCAGAAGACTGGGCTGTAGGATTCTTTTTCCTTCTTCCTCTGGTCTATCTCAGAAGAAGTAGGTAGGGACTTGATTTAATTGATCCTCTATGTTTTCTACCATCCGGTGAGAACACATTTGTAATTACACAAAAAGAAGCTAATGAGCAACAGCAAGCTGTGCTTCAGTCTTGCTTTTCCTTTTGATTCTGAGGCAACCCGTAGCAGTGCTAGGTAAAATGATTTTTTCAAGCATAAGCAGAAAAACCCCTGAGGAAGAAATACGCTGCATAATCCTGAGAGGAAATACAGAACATTTTATTAAGGACACCATCCCTCTACTCAGCACAGACACAAAGGTCTCTCTCAAAGGAAACATAACCAATGTTTTTGAACATTCTGCTCCCTCACATCCAAATTTGAAGTGATTGACAAGAATTCAGGGTGTTAGTTTTGAAGAACTGATGCCTGGAAAGCAGCAATACGTTTCTCCACAAGAACATGTATTTGTGTGTCACATTGAAGGCACATCCAAGCCAATGTACATCCCAAAAGTAGCACCACGCTGTTCAAGTTGGTGTGCCACAGGCTCCACAACTTAAGATGCTAAGATGTAAATGTGTGCAAATACACACCAGACAGACAGCTGTACTTTCAAGAGTCTAATTAAACACAGTATTAAGCTCATACTTGGCTTTAAACTTGTAAGCAATGAGGTGAACTGGACTACTCATCTGCTTAAAGTGACCACTGAGGAATCCAGTGCTGTCCCCAGGGGTGTCCCTTGCCAGCCCACTGCTGTTCCTCCAGCTGTCCTACAGAGCTGGGGCTCCTAGTGCTCTTTTTCAAGACAAACCCCAGTTTGCAGGAAATGTAGCCTCAATGTCAACTCCAGCCGTTATGAGTGTTTCTACTTCACATGTTCACATGTGCTGGGGATATACTTAACAACTTACCTTGTGCTCACCTGAGCACACGTGACCTTTGCTTGAGGCTGTGGTGTGAAGGCCTTACACTTCATAAGGAGCATTTTGTCACAGTCTTGTTCCCCATCAGCTTTAAAACTATCAACAGGTTGACTGCACACTGACTGGCAACTAATACCCATAACCTATTACACAGAGCAGTGTGTTGCTCCTACAGCGCATGCCATGAACTCGGCAACACACAGCATCCATACAGGAACCTACTCTGGGGTTGCACTGCCACTTTGCCTGCACACACACGGCTCACAGCTTTGCCCGTGTACGTGTTTCATGTTATGTTTGTTAAAATAGCCAGCCTCATGCCACAGTAGGTGACATTTGATATTATGACAACTGTTTTAGGACTTTTTTCATTTTTCAGACCCCAAAATTAAACATCATGTGCCTGGGCTCTTATGAAGCTGTGTTTGGCTGTTCTTGCTGAAGGGAGCATCAGAACCTTTCAGAAGGCAAGTATGTTGCCCCCAGCTCCTCCAAAGGCATTCGTTGTAAATTATTTTAATTTGTTTCAGCTTCAGCATCTCTCATCATCTTCAGCAGCAAAATCTTTGCATACACAGGTTGAGCTAAATGACAAAAGCCTTTTCCATCAAGATACTCCTTTTTCAGTATGTATACTTTTGTTAAGCTCTGTTACCAGATACCTATCCACTCCAATGGGATACAATTAAGCCCAGAACATTATTTTTGAAATATTTTAGAAGTACCATTTAGCACAAATCTGCTATCTTTTCCCCACATGTGTGCTATTTACAGTTTCAGCAGACTATTACAATACTCGCTTCACATTTCATCTCCAAAATTAGAAAGAGAGAATATTAATCACTGAAGCATTTTTTTTCCTGAATATGATCTAACATATTTTTAAAAAAATAATAATAATGGAAGTTTTTAGTGCTCCTTCAGCAATTAGATCCATTAGGTATGTGGCTTCCTTAAAGGCACTAACTATCCTAATAGGATGGCTATATGCAACATTTTATTCAGATGACATTTTGGATTTTAGCGCAGTTAGTATTTATGAGAGGAAGCCATTGCTCAGGGAATCTTTTCAAATGCTCCAAACAGACTATTTATAATCTCCAAAAGTCTCTAACTGGCTGTTTATGTTTCACTTAGACTTAAGTATGGTAACTGCTTTCTGGCCACTGAGCAATTTTTAACATACACTTCAATAATAATTTCTCAAAAGCTATTGCCGGCACATGTGCATATAGAAAGATTGTCATTAGTGTGTCAGCAAACATTGAATATAAAAATACATTGAGAGAGAGATACTAAAATTATGTGGAGGGACAGGTGAATGTTGGTTCAGGAAGACTAGTTTTTTTGAGACTACTATCCATAAATTTTATGGGAGCTATGGGTAGAAACTATCCAGAATGAAAACCAGGCTCTTTTAATTTAGACTGTGTGTTCTGAGGTAGTTATTGAGCTACTGGTGAAGTGCTTTTTCTATTAATTTTGAAGGCAAGGTAGGATTGATATTAGCTTTGAGTTTCCCAGATGCACAATAGAGTCCTTATTAAATCAAAGATGTGACCTCATCAATCTCATGCCTGATGTAAAAGAGTTTGTACAGAGAGATAAGTCACCTAACTGTGCTAGAGGGGGTGCACAGAACAGAGATTCTGCCTAACGTGCTAAGATGACCCAAAAGAGAAAATGGGGAGGGAGGAAATCCTGACATTTGTGGTTTAAAGAAGAAAAAATATCTTGCTTATCTATAGCTAAAAATCAGAGGACCCAATTTCTAGAACATGCTGGAGTCTACTTGGATCTTTAGAGTAAGATAAGTAAAACACTGCAGTGCAAAACAAAGTATAAATGCCTGAAGAATTATTTAACCTAAAGTGGTACATTCCCAGCTACATTTGAAGCATTCATTTCAGCTGTTATAAAGAATGACACCCTTGATGATATTCAGAGTTATTTCTGTTTAATTCACTGGTACTGCATTAGCTGGTAGTCGTCAAAGCTGTGTCTTCAAAGACCAGCCTTAATAGATGTTCTAGTGTTAAAATACAAGTTTTAATCCCAAACATTTATCTAAAACCCAAAAATTCTTGAACTGCTTGGTTTCGGAGGGAAACCTGTAGTGAATATTAAGCTTCTGCCATGTAGTTTGTCTCCTGTGCTGACAAATGGGCTGAGTGTACTGAGGTCTCCTAAGCCTGTCTTTCTTCTACTCCCCAGCCCTGTGGCCAGAATCCTTTCCTCAAAGACACCATCAGTTATACACAATGAGTAGCCATGGACTTTGCTACCTGACTGAACAAAATTCACAACCCCTGCAGGTTTCTTCTTCGGGGATCAGCAAGTCAAAATGACAGCATGGCTAGATAAACTGTGACAACAGCAGCTCCCCAGTTTCAGAGGCTAGCCCCACACCTCAATTTCTGCCAAAACGTGATACCAGCCTATGACCCTGTCCTCAATTGGTGTCAAGCAGTACAGTGGCACCAGTTTATACAACAGAAAATCTCACTTTACAACTTGCACTCTAGCATGGTTATAAACACTGAGAGTCAAAAATCAGGGTCTACAGCACCACAAAAGCGCATATTTATACCCTGAAAGCTCAGAATAATCTTTTAGTTGTAACTAGGCAATAGACTGCCTGTCAGTGAATCAGCTGCTGGAGGAAGACTTCATTACATGTAGAAGACACTGCGTTTACATTTTGACCCATTTTAAAGACTGCTGAGGGGGAGTGACAAGCCAGTCAGAAATCCTAATATTTTGGCAGAGCTCATTCCAGATTCCTATCAGGAAAAAAAAAAAAAAAAAAAAAAAAAAAAAAAAAAAAAAAAAAAAAAAAAAAAAAAAAAAAAAAAAAAAAAAGCTTTAAATATAGTAGCATATTCTTATGTATTATTTATGAAAGTCATTTAATTAGCAGTTCTTTGCCTATACTCCACTACCCACTTCTTCTTTTTAAATGTTCTGGCTATACTGCACAGTTCAAAGAGCATGCATACCCTCCAGAGAAATGCAGGGTGGGCACTGAGCTTTCTGCTCAAAGTGGACCTCATGATAGTTTTTACTTCAGCTTAGAAAATCAGCTTAGAAGTTATTTTTAAGATTTTTCCCCTTCTTGCAGTTTCCAGAGATCTCTGGGCTGCAAACCAGATTCCCTTCAGTTGAGGCCAAACCAAAGGATGCACCCCTGAGGTGCACCCAGAGTGGTCTAGATACAAATCATGGGGTCAATGGACAGCCTGGAGCTAGTCTGAGGTTAAAGGCACCAACAAGCAGGTAGTGCAGACCTTGGCCTGGAGTGAAGCTGATCGACAGATCAGTTCCTGCTGCACCTCACTGCCTTCTAAGCAGGCATATCTTAATGTGTCCCTTTTTCCATATGTTGAAGATGGAGGGAAATTTGATTCTCAGGGGCCAACTGATTCGATGGTTTAAAAATGCAGATGAAAAATAACAACATCCTGGAAAATCCCCTTCAAATCTTCAGGCTTTGAGCAATGCTTTGTGTCACAGATCTGTCTGAGCTCTCCCTGGTGCAGAGAGAACCAAGGCAGTGAGCCCTGTCTTCAGCAGGGGACAGTGTTGTCTATCCACTACATGCATCCCCCTCCCTTCTTACCCAGTACTAACCTGCAAAGTACCTCTTTC
>NW_009952564.1:3151023-3158548 GCF_000747805.2 Chaetura pelagica | reverse complement strand
TCCCTTTTCTGTTGTTTTATGGATATTCCAATCTAGAATTTAAATCTTCCAAGGTGTTTCAGAGGTGGAATGCAGAGAAAATCTGAAAGGGGTGCCAAGGAGCTGTAAAAAGACCACTGCAGCACCTGTGCTTCATGCAAGACTATAGACCACTGGGAAACTCATATAAATACTGCTCTGCAACTTACTCTCTCTTTGGGGTACACACAACTGTATTCATATTCTTTTCTGCCTCACTACCACCACAAAAGGTAATGCTTTCATCCTGGTTTTGGTATAAAAGAAAAGGAGGAAAAGCATCCAGAATGACATAATTCCTGTTGTTTCAGGGTTTTTTTTAATTATTTCCCAGTCCCCTCCACAAAGTTGTACAGATTGTGAACTGTAGGATGACAGATCCTTACTAGGATTCCATATTATTCAGCAATCATTTCTCAAGGGGGTAGCAGGGAAAATGGGAAGCCTGTTTCCCATGAGAAAATGGAGGAAATCTATCTTAATGGCAGACTTATGCACGCACACCACTTTTTACAGTCTAATTCAACACAGACATAGAATACAACTGGATCAACAGTGAAATTAAAGATGCTGCATTCAAACCAGTCTGCCGTGTAACCCTGATATGCACAGGAGAGCCTCCAATTTAAAAGCTAAATCATAAGTCGTACACATAAAAATCTTCATTTCATCATGTGTTTTAAGGCAGATAAACTGAATTCCGTATCAGTTACCATTTTCTGATCTTCTAAGCCTTTCATCATTTTAACACAGCACTGAATGGTGCCAAATACTGTGATTTACTATATAGTTAAGCTACTTAGCTTGGAGTTGTTTTTGTAAAATCTCATTTCTATAAAAGTTTTGATCTTAAATGACACGGTGTTCTGCTTATTTTGTATTAAAGATATTGAAGGTATTTTCTAACTATAAAGGGATGAAGAAAGTTATTAAATAAGTGCTCTATTTAAAGAAAGATACTCTAGGTCACCCACAGTGTTATGAATGTAAATACCTAAATTTGAAGTGCTTGCTACTTTGCAGGTTGTGTTAACCTGGGCACCGAATAAAGGACAGAGAGGTATCACTTCTAGATTACTACTTGCAAGATGAAGCAGGGCCATTTTGTGGTGTGTTTTTTGATGACAAAGACAGGATTCAGACATCAGCTGAGCTGAAAGAACTCCTCTTTCTCAATTCTCTTTGCAGGTTTTAATGAGATAATTGACCTTAAAAAGACACATATCCAAAATTATTTTCTTCCAGAGAGGGGTGTGTTGTTTCTTACCTCAGATCTTTCAGCACATTAGGCTGCCAATGAAGCCTGGAGCAGGCTGAGCGACTGCTGCAAGCCCCCATGCTGCAAGCCCCCATCCAAGCAGGAGCACACATCTCAGCAGGACATTCCATTGAAAGCCACCTTCTTCCTGGAAAAGCATATGTTGACTCGATCCATGGGGGGTTAGTCTAATGTCCCTTACTGTCTTGCTCAATTTAGTACATTTGCATTCCCCTGCTTCTTACCACTGGGAATGTCTTAGCTGGTATTTAATGTTTTGGGTTGTTTAAATTGGATGCAAATAATATTTATCTAGATCTATTAGAATTCCCATTCTGTTTTTACACTTATTCTGAGTTACAGCTTCAAAGATATTCTCCTTCTTCTTTAGTTCAGTCTGTTTTTATTTTTCCTTAAGGGCTCCATGTCCTCCCAAGACCAAATCCTTGAGAACTCTTTTCTTAAATATAAACAGACCAGTCAGCCTCACCTCCATTCCTGGAAAAATGATGGAACAGTTCATTTTTGAGGTCATCTCTATGGACATGGAAATAGCATCCCATAACATCTTTGCCAGCAAGATCAGAATACGTGGGATAAAAAAATGGGTAGTGAGATGGGTTAAGAACTGGCTGCATAAGAGAGCCCAAAGAGTGGTGGTCAATGGTGCAGAGTTCAGCTGGAGGCTTGTGCAACTAGTGGAGTCCCTCAGGGATCATTCTCTGTTCAGAACAGGTCCAATCCTGTTCAACATCTTTATGAATGAACGACCTTGATGGTGGGACAGAGTGTCCTCTCAGCAAGTTTGCTGATGACACAAAGCTGGGAGGATGGGCTGATTCACCTGAAGGCTGTGCAGCCATTCAGCGAGATTTGGACAGGCTGGAGAGCTGGGCAAAGAGGAACCTAATGAGATTCAACAAGAGCAAGTGCAGAGTCCTGCACCTGGGAAGGAACAACAAAAGGCACCAGTACGGGTTAGGAGGTGATCTGCTAGAGAGCAGCTCCGTGGAGAAGGACCTTGGAGTCTTGGTAGGCAACAAGTTCTCCATGGGACAACAATTTGCCCTTGTGGCCAAGAAGACCGATGGTATCTTGGGGTGCATTAAGAGTGTGTCCAGCAGATAGAGGGAGGTTCTCCTTTCCCTCTTCTTGACCCTGGTGAAACTTTACTTGAAGTATTTGTCCAGTTCTGGGCTTCCCAGTTCAAGAGGGATAGGGATATACTTGAGAGAGTCCAACCAAGGTCTGCAAGAATAATTAAGGGAGAGGACCACCTGCTTTATGACAAAAGCCTTAGAGGCCTGGGGCTTTTCAGTCTTGAGAGAAGGCTGAGAGGGGATCTAATTAATGTCTCTGAATACATGAAGGCTGGGCATCAAGAAGGCAGGGACAAGCTCTTTTCACTTGTTCCCTCTGATAGGACAAGGGGCAATGAATGCAAACTCGAGCACAGGAAATTCCTCCTCAACATGCGGAAGAACTTCTTTACTGTGAGGCTCACAGAGTGCTGGAAGAGGCTCCCCAGAGAGGTTGTGGAGTGTCCTTCTCTGGAGACTTTCAAGACCTGTCTGGATGCCTTTCTGAGTGATCTGCCCTGGGTTGTGGGTTTTTTTGTTGGTTTTTATTTGTTTGTTTGTGGGGGTGTTTGTTTTTTTCTTTTGATCCTACTCTGGCATGGGGGCTGGTGCTATAGTAAAAACACACACTGAGGCCATATTAAATATGCTAAGACAACCATACAATGAGGACCAAGTCACAGTTTAACTCATGATCAGCAATTAAACCAATGACAATAATGCTCTCAATCCCCTCTCCCTCTCACCCAGGTAGGGAAATGGGAGAGAGAATAAGGAGAGAGACCTTCCAGATTGAAAGTTAAACTAGACAGCTTTAAATACATCCTAATGATAAATGAAAATTTGTACAAATATATAGAAATATGTGCAGGAATATTCAAACCCTATTGCCTCCCTCCATCCTCAGCAACTACCCTGGCATCTCCTGAGCTGTGAGCAGCTCTGAAATGTCCTGGAGCTGCCGGAGAGAGTGGCAGAGCAGACAGGAGCTGAGGGGAGAGCGGTGAGGGTCAGGAATGCACGGGCCTGTGGGTCAGAGGTGATAGATAGACAGAGTGCTGCTCAGACACCAGCCATGGACAGAAGAGAAGGAAAAAAGGAAGAAGGATTTGACTTCCGTGATCCCTGAATTTATACCAAAAGCTAGATAAATATGTGTATGGAATATATCTGGCCAATTTGGCTATCTGTCTAGTCCACTCCTCCTTATAGGAAGGCCGCAGATATTACTCTTCTAATCCTTTAGAATCTGAGGCTGCAGATTCAACAAGCAGAGCAAAGTGTCCTTGGTCTCTCAGCAGCAACTATAAACATCCAGGCATTATCAGTTCACTAGGTGGAAAGCTTTATCCTGGCTCAAACCAGTACACATGTCCAGTCTCAGTTTCCCTCCCAGTGCTGCCTTTTTAAGAAACAACCATTATGTGCAGAAAGCTGAAATCTCTGTAGGAACCTATAGTGGACTCTGTCATGAAAAATGGTGAATCAACCCTCTGTATTCACATGCACAGATATTTTTAGAGGACAAACTGCAAAAGGCCAGTAATGAGGTCAGATAAAATTAAGAAGCAAAATATCATGCTATCTTGGAACAGGCTTGCATGGTAAAGTTGTATCTTTTCTTACATGGCCACATAATTGTAGATTCCCCCTCAGGTAAAAACAAGTTGAAAGGATATGGGAAATAACCTGTGATTTATCTGTCCCTGTAAATGTTCCACTTTACCCAAAACAGAGAAAGCTAATGGAGTTTACAAGGTGGGGGATTTACTAAGAGGGAGGTCTTATAAGGTGTTAATGAGGATTTCAATCAAATAAATAACTGCCTTTATACATACCCTCCACCAAAGTCACTCAAAAATACTTAGTTTGAAAACACACACCTCTGTCCTTTCTTACGTGTCCATGTATGTGAATAACTTTTTTTACTTTTCTGCTTAGATAGTGTTGGCCATGCAGGCTTAAAAGCTGGATAATGAGTAGTTCTGATCTCCAGACAGAACCAGATACACAATCCTAGCTGGGAACTAGTCAAACAAAACATGTTGGTAGAGTACTGGGCGACCTGCAGGGGTTCTCACTGGAACAGGAATTTCTCCTCTGGAAGATGACTGTGAACCCTTTTGAGAGACAGCCTTTTCCTGTTCAGGAGTCTGCTCCTAGCAGAGCTGGGAGCTGTAAAATCAGCTATTTAGCTATTTACTATCCTCATATTCCTGCAGCTTCCACAACTCCTTGAGTGAAGATGTTAGGGGATACATCTCTAGATATTTCCATTTGCATCTGTTTATGAACCTAACTAAATGTCCATGAATTACCCTTCTGAGCCCACTGATGCAATCTGCCTCCACAGCCCCCTGTTGCAAGAGATTCAGAAGTTAATTTTCTGTGGTATAAAAAGTAGTTCTTCATACCTGTCTTAAACCTATTTCTGGTAGTTTTAATACGTACTCCAGGTCCTAGTCTTGCACTAGACAAGGTCTGGTCTGGGTTAGCAGTCAAGAGACTATGCTAGACTCAGGCTCGACCCCCTAAGTCTGGTCCTGCATTACCTTGTCCACCAATTCACAGTGTCAGAAACAACCATCATATTCCCCTCGGCTCTCACTCCAGCCTGAGAAATCCCAGCCTTTTTAGTTTACTTTCATAGGGCAACTTCTTTCTCCTCTTAGTTGTTTGCCCTTCCTGATAATAATTTCTATATCCACTATGTCCTTCTTAAATTGTGGAGACCTGAATTATACATAGTACTCAAAAAGATGCATCAAGGTTTGATACAAGAGTAAAATAGTGCTTTCTGGTTTGCTCTCAGTACATTCCTAATGAAGCCCAACATTTTGCTGACATTTTGGTTGCCATCACACATCATAGAATCATAGAATTATTTGGGTTGGAAGGCACCTTAAAGATAATCTAGTACCAAACCCCATGCCGTGAACAGGGACACTTTCCACTAGACCATGTTACTCAAAACCCCATTCAACATTGGACCAGGAATGGGCTACTGCAATCTGCATCTTCTTGGTTGCCTAGAAATACTTTTTAATAAATCTACCAAGTACTGTGAGACAGATGACTAGAAAATATAGTGCCTGTATTTAGAAAGGGGTTAGCCAGCAGGAGAAAAGGAAAGTGGATAACCAAAGTCCTTGAATTCTGACTTCAGTGGTATGCAAAGCTTCAGAATAGCTTTTAAGGGAAAAGGTAATTGAAGACATGGAGGTCAAATAAAAATGGCATAAAATACGGCATGGGCTTAACGAAAGTAGATTGTACCAGATTAACCTCATACATTTCTTTGAGAAGATAACCTACATTCTAGATGAAGGACATGTGATTGATCCCATCTGTTTTAACTTTAGTGAAGTCTATGATAACACACAGGGAATTATTATTAGTAAAACAGGGAGAGATGGGGATTAGCAGAGAAATTGTGAGGATGAGAAGCTGTCTCAAGTCAGACATGAAGTTTGCTTTTTGAAAGCAAAAGTTTATGAATGAAAGAAGATTATAAATGAGGTTCCTCAAGAATCAGCTTTGACCCCACTTTATATTACTTTATAAAAAGTCACTAATGTTCAGAGAAAATAAAATATTAGGAAAACACTGATGAAAAAATAAAATAACTCACAAATGGAAAGTATTTTCAGTGCCGGAAAAACTGAACTACAGTACACAAACAAGTGGATAATATTGAAGACTAGGTTAATAAAATGGCAAGAAATCTGAAAGTATAAACTGAAGGACCACAACCTCTGGGACTAACACAGCATGAAATTCTCCTATAGAGTGAATGCTCCTTCCTTGGAAATAGCTAAGGACAAGAAGGACTTGTTTCTACTTACTGATTTGTAGGAGGCCTGCGAGCCGCTTGTAGGAGGGCTTTGTGAAGAACAATAACTCCATCCCAGCATGCGTTAACAAGAGCTGTTTCTGTAGTACTTGGGAAGGATGCTTGCTATCTGGACAAATAAAGTCTTAAATAGAAGAGGTACAAGAAAGAATTATAGGAATAAATAAAAATATTTTTGGTGAAAATTCTAGAAGAAACTTGCCATAGTAAGACTGAAAGGAGCATGATTGTTAAACACTAAATTATTTAGCCTTAATCAGAGTTCAACCAGGAATGAATGAGTATAAGATTTAAACTGGATTGCTTGGGCTTGAAAAACATGGACTCAAGAATTAGATGAGTTTTTTGGTGTGGATAAGAGGGAAGAGAAAACTGCTTTTCACAGTCTTACAGTGAGATTGTGCGATATAGTGCTTGCACTAGCCAGGGATGACACTCAATTAACTATGAAATCTCCTCTCCAGTCTTGTGTGTTATCTTTAACAGAAGCAGTAGTCCAAATGTACCAGTTAAAAAGGGCAGTTAAAGAACAAATGTATTCTTATTACCTGGAGGTAGGGGCTTTCTTAGCCAAAAAGATTTCATTTGATGAACCAACTCTACTATCAGGAAAGGCCAGGGACATTCTCTTTGCAGGGGCCACCCCTTGCATGAGCACTGCAAATGAAGGGTGGCAACATCAGCCCTCTCAGGTCCACAGATGGATGTGACCATCACCCACCTTAGTACACAAACTCTTAAACCTCAGAGACACACTATGAGCACAGAACTGGGGATGGACATCCATTGGATTCTGATAAGAAGTTTCCTCCTGTTTTACATTCACAGCATCTCTATAAAGCAGGCAAAAGCAGTCTTGAGGAGCAAGATACAAACATGTCCTGTGGCAGATTTAATCTAGCTAGCCTAAGTTGCAGGAAGTGTGAAGATGAGACAGCATGAACTCCAGCAGGTCTGCAACAATCCTGCCAGGAACAGACTACCATTTTTTATGTAGACCTGTGCTCTGAGGATTTGACATCTAGAAATACACCACAGTTTTATTTGTACTTAAGATTGTACAAAAACACGCAGGGAGCTGAGTGTCTCTCTGAGTTTCTGTATCCTAATATAGGCGCATTTCATTACTTTTGTCCAATTTATTGGGGTCTTTTTCAGTCCACTGATAGCCTGCATTATTCATGTACATGAAAACAGTAGGAGCAATATATTAGCCAGAGAATTTTTATGGTTCACTGAGAGGAGATTGCCCAGTTGAGACAGTGCTCAAGTGCTTCCCAGTCAAAGCACAACAGCAATTGTAGATGCAGAAAGAGT
>NW_009952564.1:3146116-3150788 GCF_000747805.2 Chaetura pelagica | reverse complement strand
AAAGAGTGTTTTTTTCCCTGTGTCTTTTTTAATCCTCTCTCAATTCTTTAATGACCCAACTGGTTATATAAACATGGAAAAGTGTCTCAGCGAATGCACTTCAGGGAGGTTTAACGGATCTGGAAAGAATTGTTCCACAGAAATCATCACAGTTATTGATGCAGGCAGCAGTAACTCAGATGTGATCTGAAATTTGACAAAAGACATGTGAAATAGAAGGGCTATAAATGAAAATGGTTAAGCTTTCAGGATGAGGATGGAATATGAGAACTAATAAAGCATCATTTCTTTTGCAAAATTAAATAATTTTGTAGGAGATGGTTCTGTTTGACAGAGATCAAACTCATTTAGGATGACAAAATTATTTTTTTCTCTAGACTTACACGATGAAGTTCCTCATATATTACCAAAAAATCTACCCTTCCCTAACCCATGCACGTTACTCAGAAATAACCTTTAGCAGCTCCTTCTTTTAGGGAAATGCTGGAGCATAGGAGAGCAGACTGTAGATAACAAACATCTGCAGACACTTTCTAAACAATCTATGAGGGCCCATTCTTCCCCCATGTAGCCCCATTTCCATCAATAAAAAACATACCAAATCCATAGATCACTGCAGCTATTTTGCACCCACATTAGCAACACAAAGCATCAGGCTGAGTTGATCACTCAAAAAAACAAACATAGCCTGTCATTTTCATGCTCAAAAAGTGGGGATCACAGCCAGAAATATTTCCTTTGAGTTACAGCATAGTTCTCACAAGAACAGTTGAAATGCCTCACACTTAAACTGGAATTCTAAGGTTGCTTTTGCCTCAAAACCAAGCTCTGAGCTGTAGCCTACAGCCAGTACGGATCAGTGCAGTGCCATTTTGATCTCTCTCTAGTGCAAGGTGACAGCACCGACCACCTTTTGAAGGTGAATTACCCACCAGGGCCTTCTTAATACATTAACATAAATTTAGACGCCAATTTGAACACATGGCTCTTTGCACATTTCTTTCTTTTTTTTTTTTTGAGCTGTGACCCTCAGAGCCTCTCTGCCTTTGCTATATGACAGCAAATGGGGAACAGACTTTTATTTCCTAATGCCAGTATCCAGAAAAACAAGGTTGTAGACTCAGTTGTCAATGGCAACAGCAATATAATTGTTTAGCCTCTAATTAATAGCATAGAGTGGGTACCATTATCAGTAAACATATGTATCCACAAATAGCAATTCTGGTTCCTTTCTCCATAAATATTATGCAGCGCACATCCTTAATCCAGCTGCCCAGAATGGTGCTTACCTGTGAAGATTGTAGCAGACAACTCCCAACTTTAATGTTCAAGACCCTTCCTAATGATAGATGATGAAGTTTTCCACACACTGAAATTATTTTTAGTTGGGTTTCACCAAAGTTGTAGATTTCCAAAAGGCAAATTCTGAGGCTTTTAATCTCTGCCCTATTATATTACAAACCTAGCTAGGTAGTCCCACAGGACTATTTTTACAGCAATGGAAGCTGGAGTTATGTTCCTGCTGTGAATTGCCTCTGGAGAAGCTTTTCTTTCCATTGATTAAAGAAAGACCCCTCCACTCTGCTACTTGCACTAGGTAACTCAAGTCGGCCAACTGGAATATCCTGCTGACAGCTATGAGGCTCTTTTTGTTAACTGTATTATATTTTTCCTGTAGGTTCTGAGAAGCCCAAGTTCCCAGGCAAAAATTAAAGTCATCTGAGCTGCATCACACAGAGAACAAATCCTCAGTCTTTGCACTTGGAGGCAGACTGGCTGCTTTCACTCGGACATTTAGCCAAACCACATCTACTTTTGTCCACCCTTTGCATAACCTCCCTTCCCCATTTCCCTGCCTGCACTAGCAAGGGATTTTAGGATTGTATGAATGAGTGCTCTAGCAACAAATTGCACTGGTGTGTAAATTATATTTCCGTGTTTCCTTACCTTACCTCCACCAATCTACACCTAGTTCTTGCAGGACATTCATGGATAAGATGATGCAAAGAGATACCATCCTTGGATATGAGGCAGGAGCAAGTTAAAGCAAGGATTAACAGGTTTTCTTTGGGGAAACAAAGCCAGTTCACACTCTATTTATTTTTTTCTTTCAGAGGGAGGAAAAATTCAGGCTGTCACCATACTGGGAGGCGTGAGACCTTCTGAGGGATGTCTGATTGTAGCCAAACATTTCTCTGGTCAGCCAAGTGAGCAATGGAAAGGATTTCCTAAACTTTCACTTTCCCTCTGGGCAAGAAATGACAGTGTATGATTCTTACATCTGAAGCAACATCTTAAAACCAGGAAAGATTTTGACCTTGTGACTCTGTCTTGAAGGCTGCTGCATTGCTCTAATAGAAAGAAACCTTCTTCCCATTTTCAGCTTGTATTTATTCATGGTCCCCTTATATCTCTTGCATCAGCATTGTCCTTTACCTTAAATATGTCTTTTCCTTTGTAGAGTTTAATTCCCTAATGTATTTATAGATAGCAATCGTATCCCATTCTCAGCCTTCTCTCTGTTTCTCGTAATAATACTAAGAAATTATGTAGTATTTTTTATGTCTGGAGTTCCGCACGGACATTATGAGTTTCTCCTTACCAAGAAGATAGTCAGATAAGCAATATAAGAGTTTTCATTTTTTCATTTTGGGCTCTTTGTGCCTGTGTGTGATGAAAGCATTCAGGTAGAACACTGAAGCTGTCATACTACAGAGAAGCATCAGATTGCAGCCAGGAAGAGAGTCAGAATTAACAAGCACCAAATAGCATCCCAGGACTAAGGTCTATTTCAGCTTGGTTTTGTTTGATATCAGTTTTTCCCTGCTCCTAAAAATAGCTGTTTCATAATAGTCCAGAATCTGACTGGAAACATTTTAGTAAAAATAATTATGTTAAATTTGCTAGTAACACATAAAAGAAAACAAAATTACAATATATATTCTTTTTTGACATTTCAGTAACATGGCCTCACTATTGCTCACCAATCCAAAGCTGAGCATGCTATATTCTGGAAATCTTGGAGTATCTTATGTTTAGAAATTTTAAAATGGGATGATAATGACCTCATATCTCCAAAAGCAGAAGAAGATAATTGGAAATATCAAAAGAATTTATATTAAAAAGTAATGAATAAATGAAATATGTCTGATTGCTTCGAAGAAAAACTTGCAAACAGTACAAAGCCTACATGAAAATCTAGCAGGACCTCTGACTAGTTTTCAGATGCATAGCAGGGAACATGTAAATCTTTAGCATTCAAAGAGCTGAAAAAAAAAAAAAAAGCAAGGAATCGTGTCTTATACAGACAACAGACAAAAGCTGAGCTTTCCTTTACAAAAATTATCCAATTCATGTAAATACATCCCAGCCAGTTTACATTCAATAGAGGTCCAAGAAAAATCAAAGTGTTAGACATAAATTCCTCAGTAAAAGGGAATTTCAAGTATCTGGGTATACTTGTATCTGATTTTAAAAAAATATTAAAAATTAATGTATAGGTATTTGTCTTCTAAAAAAGTCCCATTTCACACTCCAAATTATTTCCAATAGGTAAGTTTCATTGCCTCCGTATGGTCACTGCAAAGCTGCACAAAATGTTTGTTATGTCAACAAAAATGCTGATTGTCATTACTGTAGGTGTATTAATGTTTTCTCCTTCCCCTTTTCCCAGTGATGGAAGGTGGTAGAAGAGATGAAGATTCTGAACTGGAAAAGCATCAATTTTTCTAATATAAATTATAGCCTAGTTTTAAAAGCAAAGAATCACTGTCTCACTTGTGACTTACATCTCTTCAAGAGCCCAACCAGAGCAGCAACCCCAAGCAGTTACAGGTGAGCCAAAAATGGCTGCTAAATCGCAGAATATGGTAATTGCTTTTAAATCTATCTGGACTTCAAGAGCAAGCACACAGCCAAAAAGGAGGTCTCCCTTCCTGCTTTATTCCCCAGTCCCAGGAGTACCCCAGCACATCCAACTCAGACCCTGCAGCCAGGCCTGAGCATCCTCATTCTCTCTTACACTCAATCACAGCAAAAAGCAACACAAATACCAAGCCAACTACTGCACCTACAACATGTTGTTATTCTCACCAGGGAATGGCAGACAAGGTGTTACAAATCAGCAATTAGCTAAATAGATGTTGCAGCAGCAGACCCGCAGGCAAGCTCAATCAAGAACATCCCCAAAATAGGCAAAATAGTTGTCAGCAGAAGGACCTAGACCTACCAGACTGGTAGCAGAAAAGCTTCTTTACTGGCCAGTCATCAAACTAATAGAAGACACCTAAAATAGACTGCAAATGGTAGGGACATAATCAAACAACAAATAGTAGAAAAGGAATGTATTACCCCAATCAATTTAAATTAAAGGTGGGATAAACCCAGCTCATAATTACGGTCTATTTTGAGCAGGTCAGCTTTAAGACTTGCTTATTAAAGTCAATTGAACTGAAGAGCTCAAGGCCCAAACTGAAGGCATAAAAAACCCTCCAAGTCAAATGGACAAAATCAGATCTGGCATATGCATCCTAAAGGCAGAGAAAGGAAAGACTTCATAGATTCTGCTGGACAGACACACACATTAAAAGTTATAGAGAAGATGCCTACAAGAAAAAGATTAATATTGACCAGTAAAGAGAACTATGTCTTAACTTTATTCTAAGACAACAGC
>NW_009952564.1:3100507-3146073 GCF_000747805.2 Chaetura pelagica | reverse complement strand
TGTCCTCAGTCCAAGACCTTTCAGTATTTTCAGTAATGATGTGGATGACAGAATACAGCATATGCTTAATAAGTTTATAGAAAACAACTAAAGCTTTGAGAACAATGGAGGACAGGACTGAAAATCATATTGCATTGGCAAATTGGATAAACACCTTGCAAAAATGGGATTCAATTCAACTGGAAAGATAAATATGAGGAACGACACTTAGGCAGGAGTAATCAGTTTGCACAAATACAAATGGGGAAGAACTGGTTAAGTAGCAATTCGCCATAAAAGGGTCTGTGGTTTATAGGGGGTTATAAAACAAGTGCGGTTCAGCAATGTGGGGCTAATACAAAAGACACCAATACACAGTATCACAATATATAAGCAGGAGGATACTCTGAATTAAATGAAGGAGTTCTTTCTCTCAGTGCTGTGTAAAGTCTTTGCTTTAGTATTGTGTCTACTTTGAATGCTTTAAAAAAGATGTAGACTGGAATCCAAGGAGAAACAAGAACTGGAACGGTCAGAGTCTTAAAATATCTGACCTACACAGAAAGAGTAAATGAAATAAATAAATAAATAAAGAAGAAGAGAAGGCATTACAGTTATTGGAGGGGTATATAAAGGATAAATCAAGAACTATCATAACACAAGCAAAAAGTGTTCAAAGGAAAAGTAAACACACAGTAAACCTTTTAGCTTGATACATAAATAGTAAAGAAAGGGAAAGGTCATTAGATATTGAAGATAGGATCAATATTAAGCATAATCTTGGTAGGCCCATAAACTAAAAAAGCACTTTAGCATATTTTCAGAAAGATGGCAGTACAGAATACTCAGTTGAAATAAAATTAAGGTATAAAAATAAGATCATTATAAAACAGAGGCTAAAGTGAGGACAAAGTGGAACAAAAGTCAAAGGAACTTAACTCATGCAATTGATGTGTCCACATCTATCCAAAAAGCTCCAGGACAACTCCCATGTAAAATATACTGTGATAGCAACAGCAAATATACTACTTTCACTTAAGAAATAGTAAAAAAAAAATGCTAGCAATAAATTCCAGTGACATACCTGAATAGATTTTGAAAGAAGCAATGGTCGAAGTTACAGAAATAAGGGAAAATGATAAAATTAAATTCAAAATAGATTAATCTGAAATAGGTTGGACTAAACTAAAAATGTGCTTTCTAAAGTATAATTGTAGAAGAACATCTGTTATAGCACTGCATGGAAAATGACCTAGATAATATGTCTTAGTACTGGCTACTTAGCAAGGGGCTGAAGGGAGGTAAATATGAGTATTCTTAAAGACTGATTTCATAGATAATCTCATTCAGCAGTATTTATGTTCGTGGACTCAGCAAAAAATATATGAAGGCAATTAAGTAATATGCTGATAAGACAAATCTTGCAAGCGTTGCCATACAATAAAACACTGATAATTGAAAGGAGGTTGGAGAAAAGGAATGAAATATGGCACTGGAGGGCAGTAGTATAAGGGATGTATGGGAATGCAGGCAGAAGATGGGAGCGCATTGGTTTGAGGAGGATGACAGGAGTGAGCTTTCTTGTCACAAGTGATACTGAGCAAAGGTATTGCACAAGACACAGGGTGTGGGGAACAGCTGAAATGTCCTTTGGAACCCGATGGGCAACTTTGGTGATTCCCATTCAAAAAAAAAAAAAAAAAAAAGATGAATTTTAGCTATTTAAACTGCAGTAGGTGCACATAACAGTTTCTAGGATGATCAGGAAAATAGAAAGCTTATCTGAGAAGAGAAACTGTTTAACAAATGAATACTGAGAGGGAATATAATTGTTCTCCATAAACATATCCAAGAGATAAACACCAGGGAAGGAGAGGAGCTATTTAAGTTAAAGGCCATCACTGGCACAAGAACAAAAAGGTAGAAGCTGGGCATAAATAAGGTTAGGCTAGGAGTGTAATTTCTAACCATCAGAAGAATGAAATTCTGGAGAAGCACTAAGGAGCAGGAAATTTAGCTATTTTACAGTGAAGTTTTATTGGTTTGTGGAGGCAATATGTAAGGTGGCTGCATGGGGATTTAATTCAATGAGACAGAGAAATCCTTTCAATCCTGTATCTCATAAAAAATAGAGAGGTCTCTCTAAAGTAGGCTGAACATGCATATATAAATCACTTGTGCTCATCACAGAAGTATCTCTTCTAACGTGCACAGTGTGGGGCACAACCAGCCATCCGGAGGGGTCCTTCAGGACACTGCTGTGATACTAAGAAAAATGTGAGAAAACTAAGATGGAACTTTCCTCTATTCATTGTTAAAACTCCTGCACGATAAGCTTTAAAAATCTTGTAGCAGTACTTACAGAGGTGACACTGTACATAAAGTCTGATGCAGCAATATTTTATATCAAATTGCATCCAAAAAGTGGCTATGAATATGTATTTAAAATTTAAAAGGGGAAAAAAAAATTATAATATCTACAAGTTATACACTGCCATTCTTAATCCATAATTATTACCTAAACAAAAATGTGCAAAAAATTGAATCTTTTACATTACAGTGTCTTTAAATTCATAAGTGGTTCCATAGGAAGCCACAGCATAAATAAAACATATTTTGCAACAATTGTGACTGGTCAAATTAAAAAAAAAGTCAATAAAAATAGAATCACAGAATCATCAAAGTTGGAAGGGACCTTAAGGATCATCAAGTTCCAACCCCCCTGCCATGAGCAGGGAACCCTACCACTAGATCAGGTTGCACAAAACCTCACCCAACCTGGCCTTAAAAACCTCCAGGGGTGGGGCATCAACAACCTCCCTGGGCAACCCATTCCAGTTCCTCGCCACCGTTATAGTGAATAATTTCTTCCTGATATCTAACCTAAATCTCCCCTCTCTCAGTTTAAAATTCTTATCCCTTGTCCTATCACTATCTTCTCTGATGAAAAGCCCCTCCCCAGCTTTCCTGTAGGCCCCTTTCAAGTACTGGAAGGTGCTATAAGGTCTCCCCAGAGCTTTCTCTTCTCCAGGCTGAACAGCCCCAACTCTCTCAGCCTGTCTTCATAGCAGAGGTGTTCCAGCCCTTTGATCATCTTGGTGGCCCTTCTCTGGACCCTCTCCAACAGGTCCATATCTTTCCTGTGCTGAGGGCACCAGAGCTGTACACAGAACTCCAGGTGGGGTCTGACCAGAGCAGAGTCCAGGGGCAGAATCATCTCCCTGGCCCTGCTGGCCACACTTCTTTTGATGCAGCCCAGGATGCAATTGCTCTCTGGGCTCCAGCACACACTGGCGGCTCATGTCGAGCTTCTCATCTACTAACACCCCCAAGTCCTTCTCCTGTCTTATTAGGAAATAATTTTATTTTTTTTTCTTCTTTCTCTTCAGGTGTATTTTTTACCTTCTTTATTCCTCAAATTACTTAATGAAAAATATTGCTTAAAATTAAAGGAAATACTAAATTTTCTGGCTAAATAGCTACCAAATGCTGTAAAAATTTCAATTACTAAAAAATTCTGTAAATTATTGTTATTTCGCTAATAGTTTTGATAGTTGGATGGAATATTCCATTAAATTTGCAGTACAAATATTGAGATACAGTTCATTAGAAGTAATACATTTTGTAAAAGTTAACAGTTTCTTAGTTGTCAAACAATCTTTGAGACAAAATATATATGTTAGGGAGAATTTTGTAATACCTGGCAAATATTTTCTACTCTTTGGCAAGTTTGCCAAAGATAATAATTTAATTTCTCTACTATGCTACAACTGGGGACATGGGATTCCTTTGCCCAAAGTGAAAATAGTATATTAATGAAGTACTCAGATCTCAAGCTTCCAGACTCCAAACCTCATATTCTAACAAGTAATTTGTTTCTGAAAGAACACATGCAAATATAAGAAAAACAGTTTGATTGTTTTTTCTGTGCAAAAAAAAAAAAAATGCTATGTATATATTTTAATTTTTTTTTTGCAAAACTACATAGCTTTTGAAAGTTCTCTTTACTGAAAAATAGACTTCATTTTCCAAGGACTGACAAAGGCCTGGTTATGATTGTGAGAACTGCTGTGAAATTGAGCTTCATGTTGAGATAGATAGAGCTCAAGCAAACCCCAAAATTCACAACGATAATAATGTCTGCACAGCAGATCTGTACAGGGGTTCAGAAATTACCAGGATCCTAGTCAAGTCAAAATCTCATCAGGCCAGTGGTAGGACCATGGATTTAAGGGAGCTTTAATGTTACAACACTTGTTGACAGCATGTTGTTTCTTTTAAATGCTATAATAAAAAAGAAAAGCAAATTCAGCCATCAAACAACCATTCTGCAGTGTGTTACAGCCAGTGCACAAGGAAGGGAAACCTTTTCTTTATGGGACTGAAGCAAGAATCTGGAGATTTGAGGACATCGATAATAGAAGGGATCAGGTGGAGTCAACTACTCATGCCCCAGTCAGGAGAGAGATACCTTCAGCACATAAACTGGAGCTATATCACTACCATGACAGGCCCAAGTTTAAAAGCCCTGGAAGGGATAACAAGGCTTTTTGGCTTTCTGAGACCAGATCAGATTTTCCAACAATCAGGATATCATTAAACTGAGTAAGGACAAATGTTACATTAATGAAGAGCTTTACAACTCTGAGAGAGGTTTTTTCCATAAGTGAACATACCAATAATGGCATGAACACTTCTGCTCATGGATGTCCACACTCAAATGTAGATAAACATCTTACAGACAGCTGAATGGGCTTGGAAATAAGTCAGGACACTTAAACACTCATCTTGTTCTTACCACAAAGGAGGAGGATATTCAAGGAAGGCCTACGAAATTACAGATGCTTTGCAAGGGGAGGAAAGGGATCATTCTCACATGGCAGAGCTAAGAGGCAAGCATGGGAATAGTCAGACAGAAGGTCTATATTCAAAATAAATAAAAAAAAAACCAGCATTTTTCACTCAGCGTAACTGAACTGCAGATGTTATGGTGACACTACATTGACAAGGTCATTTCATGGAAATTAATGGAGAATTAGTTCATGAGTTGCTATAATGCAAAAAACAGTTTGAGACATTTGCAATTTCTGAAGCTTTGAGGATATACCAAGATTTTCACCTGTTAATTCAGGCTGAATATACCCAGTTGTTAATGAATTTTATTTAAGTATTCACTGCTGGTGGCTGCATACTGAGCCTTTGGTCAGATCTGGTACAACCCTTTGCTTCTGCCATGCCATGGGATCAGTTAATCTCCAAGGCTCTGCTTCATCTTCTGGCTTTTCCTTGTACTGTCAAGTCAGCCAGGAGGTTTGCAAAATCAAAGATATTCACCTACCATGGATTTGTCAGTACTTCACAAACTGGAATTTCAGTCTCATTTGGGATTTATGAATACTGCCAGTACAATTTTAAGATAACAATTAAGATTATTTTTTTTGTTATCCCATTCTGCCTGTACAGGAAATGGGCACTCAGTATCTGGCAACTTGTCTAAAAAACAGTGTTTAATTGCTTAGTTAAACTTTCCTTTGTGTCTCACTGCTAAAAATTATGCCTAGGCCTCTTGAGACAGATACTATCTACCTGTGTGCAAAATGGGCATTACTGAGAAATTCCTCAGCTCTGAGCTTTCCATGAATCCTGATTTCCCATGTAATCTTGATTACCACATCAAGTAATTTCTCCACCAGTAACAAAGAATGCATGTTTGATATACCCAGAATGCCACCAGAAAAAATAAAAAATAAAAAAATAAAAAATATTGAGTATGACTGATTTCGAGTTGCAAATGGAATATTTTACTGGAATATTTTTGTTATTTATTTATTTTTATCCCTAAAAACTATAAACTGAGATCTGAAGGAAAGGCAAAACTTAAAAAATTCCAGAAGGAAGGCCAACACTGATCAACTTCTGTGGTTATTCTTGCTCATGAAAGGCCTTCAGAAATTTTTGTTATGAAACTTTGTGGTGCCACAGCACAGAATTTGTTTTCATGCTCTGCACTGACATCAGGGATCAGCATGAGAGGAAGTTAAGCAAAGCATTTCAACTTCAGTCAGACTTTTCCTGCTTTGGTGAGTTTCAATCACCGAATTAGTGCTGTTTGTAGTAGCTTTTGTGTACTTTAATAGTCTAGGGGCTCCAGCCACTGAAATAGATCAAATATACACAAGATCTTTCAAATCCAAAACTGAACAAACCAAAAAATCCAGCTTAGTTCAGAATGTTAATATCTCTCCATAATTCACTTTGCTGTCCTTTTGTAAAACTCTGCCACTGACACAGCCATAAAAAGATGTTTATATAAAGTGCAGCATAATGGACTTTCAGAAATTATGTCATTAAACAAAAAGAAGACAAGTACTTCTCCATACACTTTTATGACTTAGTCTGCTAATTACAATAGATAATAAATACGTTCACATGAAAGGCATCCTGTATTAATTCCTGTCTCAACTCTCTCAACTTAGTGACTTCTATATTTTCAGTGCTCCAAAGCAAAGTCATATTTATCACAACTAATTATCCAGATAATTATTTGAAATAGTTCTTTCATTTAATTATCCTCCAACTCAGTGTCTTCCATAACTAATAATAATGTGAGTTTGAAAAAGAGACAATAATTTGCAACCCATGCTATCAAAGCTTCTTAGCTATAAAGCTTTGTCAAAAAACCTTTATATTCTATATCTGTGTGCCTCAAAAAGAAGGCCACTGTACAAGCATTTCAAAGCTGTCATTTCCAGTAGTCTTCATGTGTTTGCTTCAATACTTCTTAATCACTGATTTTGCTGGCAATTGTTTTCTTCTATTGGATGCTGCATTCTCTGTTTATCTTTGACCCACAAATTTTCCATATAGCTCAGATTAATTTATAGATCTCGCATACTCTGTAGGGCACAGAATGCTACACAAACAACATTTTAGTCTGATTAATGGGTTTGTGCACCACATTAACAACATCTTGCTTGGCTCCTGCTTCTATGACTTTAGTCAGTCCCTTTATGTAAGTTAATCTTGCACATAATATCACATTTGTCTCAATGTGACCATTTTCTTCATTCATCTTCTTTTCTCTGCCTCACTTCTTTCTTGCCTCTCTTGCAAAAAGCACTGGGAAGTCTGTACTGTCGGTGGTCTAGTCTGCTGCAATCTTGCCTCTGCCAGGAGATGCCAGTGGGGATGCAAATACAACTTGCTCAAAGCATAGGGAGAAGCTACATCTCAGGTGAAGGATCTGGACAGGGATATGAAATGGCACAAATTAACCAACAGGAAACTTCTGAGAATCTTCAACCGCACCTTGACACAGGGCAGAGTAGAGAAGGTGGGATGGAGACCACAGTGGACACTTCTGGCCACGTGGTGCAAGCATAGATGCATGAGAAACACTCAATGTACAGCTAGACCAGGGCCTGCTAAACCACTGCCAAAATGCTGCAGGCTGATCAAATGGCACGTGAAACGTGGCACAGATTAATCCCACAGTATCCAGTAACAAAGTAAAAAAAAAATTAGACTGGAAAGATCTACAAAAGTAGATTCTGGCACTTTGCACCCCTCCCTGTACTCCAAAACAGCAGTTTTGCTGCACTCTTTCAGTTCTTCCTGGAGTTGCTCATATCGGTTCTCAGTTGGAATTGTAGTACAGGGGTAAATCCTTCCCAGCCACAGGAGGCACTCCAGATTTGTACAAGCACAGACAATAATAAAGTTTTGCATTTCTTATTGAAATGTAAGTTATTTTATCAGCCTAGAACTTCCTAATTGGAACCTGAAGCCCGTATGTTTATCTGAAAGTCTCCTGGCATACTGCATCCCTCCCCCCCTCCACCTCCAAATGCATCCATGGGCTCATAATGATTTTACCCTTCGCTTGCAGGAGATGAAGACCAACCAGAGTCTAAATTAACTCTGTCAATGCTGTTCCAATATCCTGCTTGCTGTGCCACTGTCTTACACTTAAAATCAATGGCACAAAATGCGGCCAACAGGAGCAGAGTTGCTGTGCCCCAGTGGGTCTGCTGTGAAAATCCAGCACTAGTCAATTAAATCCTATTAGCTCACTGCTTTGGTTTACAGCAAAAGTGCTGTTGATACAAAAACAAAAGGAGCCATGTTGCTTTGTGCTCTGCAGTAAAGGGCACAAATGGCAGGGTGTGAGGGCTGATATCTTAATGGCAACAGGACAAAAGTTGTAGAGAACAGAAAAGTTTCTGTCAAGCTCTTAAGGACAGAGGCAGCACTAGAGAGGATGTTTTTTGCTCACTTTACAGTAAAGAATGGGTGCTTCGATTGCTCTCTGCTTTTTACAGGTTACCTTAACCTTCCTCAGGGCATTAGGGAATAGAGCTAGTTGCAAAGCAGATGCCATCCTCTCTTCTGCTATGGCCACAAAGGAGAGAAAAGCAGGCAGTGAATGAGACATCCCATGTCAAGCAAAGGCCCTAGGGAGCCAGGAAACAAGGGCCATTGCACTGAGAGAAGCCATCACCTCTTCCCTGCCCAGGGGACATGTTAAAGCACAGCTGAGATATCTGAAACACTAGATCCTATCTCCTCTCTTCTGGGGAGTAAGCTGCCCAAGAGAAGATAGAGGAATGGCACAAGTCTGCATGGGTTTAGGAGATGGAAAACCTGATAGGAGGAAGTGAAAAGGAGGAGGGAAAAACACAAGACTCCAACCTGTGTGTCACGCCTTTGGTCCATCATCATCATGAGGCACAGCAGCACCAAGCCTAAGACCCTGCTGAATTTCATAGTCAGGTATAAAAATTTAATTATTGACTCACAGTGGGTCACTATAATTCCTTGCTCCAAGGAACTCTGTATGTCCAGACAAGATAATTCATCTTCAGCAGTCCCGTAAGATGAGTGACTGTTGCTCTTGTACATTTAAAGTGCATTTGCTACTAAAATTGACTCTATATTAGTCTCTAAAAAAGCTGACCAGCTAATCTTAAGTCTTGTTGAGCAAGGTTTTATTACTCTTTTAAAGCAATTTAGTGAAGTCATCCCTTTGCCACTTCATAAAAGTTAACAACAAATAGCCATCAGAAGTGTCCCTGCAGTAGTTAGTATTATTCATTCCCAGCAAGGAATGTTTTTTTCTCTCTCGAAAAACAAACACAAACTAACTGCAAAGGTCTTTTAGCTAAAGCAAGATCTTTTTCACTGTACAGAAACAGCTAATGTTTCTCCAAGAGGAACAAAGGGAACTTACAGAAAAGAAACCTTGTTGCAGGACCATCTTTTTAGTACATTTTCAGCTGGCTCTGTAGTGAGTTCATAGAATCAAAGAATCGTGCAATGGTTTGAGTTGGAAGAGACATAAAGACCATCTACTGCAAAACCCCCTGCTTGGGCAGGGACACCTCCCACTAGATCAGGTTGCTCAAAGGCCCATCCAACCTGGCCTTAAACCCAGGTTCTTTGCTGTGTTGCTGTGTTGTCCTCGATGGTTGGAAACCCCCATGAGGACCAGGGCGTGTGAGCGCAAAGCTGCTCCTCTCTGCCTGTAGAGGCCTCATCCGCTCGCTCTTCCTGATCTGGTGGCCTGTAGCAGAACTCCAGTAGGACATCTTCTGCCTGTCTTCCCTTTAACCCTGACCCATAAGGTTTCATTCAACTCCTCTTCCATCCCCAGGCGAAGCTCCATGGACTCCAGCTGGTCACTGATGTAGAGGTCGACACACCCTCCTCTCCTGCCTTTCCTATCCTTCCTGAAGAGCTTATACCCAACTACCCCCACACTCTAGCCATAGGAGTCATCCCACCATGTAATACCAACAACATCACAGCCCTGCAGGCACACACACATCTGTGATTCCTTTTGTCCTCATGCTCCGTGCATTCACATAGAGGCATTTAAGATGGGCTTCCTTCAAAGCAGTCATGGTGGTAGGGATAATATTTTCAGTCAGGTGCTTTCCTGTTGGCCTGTGATTCTCCTGCAGGCCTGGGGCATTCTGTTACTGGCTCTGTCCTCAATGTGGTGGGTGTAAGATGAGCTGAGGGTCCTGTAGAAGGGCCTCTGTGAGCATGCTTGCATACTTGTATCACTTCATTTTTTCAGGATGGCTGGTCAGGTAACTGGTCAGAGGTTACATTTAATAGAACTTTGCGTGCTAATAGGTAGTTCTTCACACAATGCCTTTAGGAGTAGTGATGTAGTACAGCTCACGTGCAGAAATACAGACAGCTGTGAGGCTCGGGCAGGTGCAGCGCACATATCCCTCCTGGGAGGCAAGACCTGAGGAGACCACACTACATTAGTCCTCCAAAATCTTCATTAGCTCTCTGTTCACCTCAGGATGTAGACACTGCTCTGTAAAGCTCTCAAATATTTGCATGTGAGCTCTCCTTCATACCAGAGACAGCCATCAGACTTGAAAGCCTGAAAGTTTCCTATGGGGGTCTTTCTGGAAAAGCTCAGTTTGGAGCTTTCTATTGCAAAACTTTCAGCAGCTGAGCAGGTTCCACAGGTCACAAGGCATATTAGGAAGAGTATAATACATTTTTGACAAGGACAAGCTTCTCAGTGATGCTGGGTGAACAGCCACTTTGCACATTGCTGACATATGTACTTTTTTCCATAATCCACATGCCTTCTGAAAGTCCAAACATAAGCACAGGAAATATGCCCCATGCATAAGGAATAAGATCATGCTCATTTTCATTTTTCTTTTCATAAGGAAGATTACTTCAGCACAAAGAGTTAATTTGCTAATACATTTTCCCTTACGGCATGTACGTTTCCTTGATTGAATTAGTTATTGAAATTGATTATAGTTTAAGACCCACCCCCGAATGTGTACAAGGTTCTGATTTATTATTAAATGGTTTGACTTTTGTCAATGCAACACTTGGTGTTCCTATAAAACTAACTAGAGCAGCAGTTGCCCATTTCAGCATAAACACATTTGAGGAAACCTTCCTATTAGGCTGTGGAGATAAAAGGCATTCTTTCTTTTGCCAGTGAAAAAGAGAGAGGCAGGTTGCATGGTGGAAAGGAAAAATTGCTGTTAATACTTTCCCCAAATAAAGGGATTTATTTGTTTCTTTTCTTTGTCTTTATGTGTGGCTTTGGGTTAGCCATTTAATGTCCCTTGAATTTTATTGCTGGCTTTGTGAAATGGTAAATCTAATGCTGAATCATAAATCTAAACTCTTCCCTCCTTACCTCAGAGGGCTGAGGGGAAGATGACCCCAATAATGTGTATTCAGAACAGCACTCTCAGTCCCAAGCTGTGAATGAATGAGTTCAGGTAACAAGAAGAGAAAAATTGCTTTAATGCAGTTTGGTCCAGATGCATGCCAGCTTAATCCAGCTGACCTAGCAAAACATACTTTTTTTGACTACTAAGAAGGGCCAGAGGAGCCATTTGCTTTTGCAGATATAAAGATAAAAATCAGCATTTGCAACTCTCCACAGTTATTTACTATTCTAAGCACAGGGAGATGTCTCACAGTGTGTCATAGATACAGTGGTAGCAGAGGTGGAAAATGCTGATGCTTATTTACAAGGTTCACATTTGTATCAACAGACAATCATGTAAAAAGACAAGAAAAGGTCACTTTCCATAAGGGAGCACCACTGGGTCAAGGACCTCCTGACAAGACCCACCATTACTGTCCGATCACAGTTCGTACGTACGCGCAGGCAAACAAACGCGCGCACAGGGAGCTGCTATCCAGCCAGTCAGTTGTCTGTTTGTAGGAGGGACTGAGAGCTAACACACAGGCTGGTTCTTGTTCTTAGAGCAGCAAAACCGAGCAGCAGATTAACTGAGAGCTGCCAGGAATTCCGCATGCCTGCAGACTCCAAAAGGAAAGGGAGAAAACAATTTCTTTGAACTGCGCACCCCTCTTTTACACAGTTTTGAAACAAGCTGGTTCTTCTTACCACATTCAATGTGTTCCTTTTGAAATTAAGAAACAAAGAGGTGTCCTACCGTGGCTAATTTAACACCTGTAAACTCCATGGCTTGCACAGTAGTGCTGTACAATGGACAAAATGCCTGCTCCACATCAAGTTCCAGCAGTGCATTTGGATACAAGCTTAAAAACATACAATCCCTGTTTATTCCTCTGGTACTCTGACTACATGTTCCTAAGGCATTAAACTTAATCAGAAAAAAACAAACACTGATTTGCTCACATTGTGTTCAAAATAATTTCACTAATTTTCACAACAGAAACAGCATGCACCTTCTTTTTCAAGTTGGTTTAACCTGTCTCCCCCTGCTTTAAGTGCATTTAAGAGCTTCAGGCAAATAGTTTAGGATTAAGCATTCAGGATAAGTCTTAATAGAGAAAATCCATACTGATCACCCAGAAGCATGGCCATTTACCTGTGGTGAAAGTAGCTGAGCTATAGACTCTTTCAGAAACTGCTGAAGCTCCCCAGATACTTGTCATTCTTCTGTAATTCAACCCAGGGGCTTAATATCTCCAATACATCAGATATACCCATTTTATCTATGCTAAAGGTTTACCTTTGTTCAATACCTACTTTGACAGTTTACTTTTGATGAACATGTGGTCTACAAAATACAACTTAATAGTAAAAAAGAATTTTCTTCAGAGCTGTGAGTTTAGCCAGGTACGAGGATGACAAAGTAAAAATATTCTCTCTTGTTACTCCTGATCAAAATGATAAAGAAAAACTTCAGCATCTTCCAATGCATTTCCCCAACTGTCTTAAAAGTTAAAGATTATTAATTTCAAGTGGTTTTGATGTTCCTTTTGCTTCCTGTTAGACTCTTTTTTTCTAGCAATAATTTGACCCATTGTCCCCATTTTTTCTCCCAGCTTCTTGCAATCTCAGGCTGAAGTATTCTGACATATTGTCCCTTACAGTCAATCAAAATAACTTTGCTGCTAAATCCAGGGAATCCTGGATCTCCCACTGCTGTGAAAGCCAACAAATTATCTTCCACCACGAGAAGATATGAAATGCTCTAAAATAATAATGGTAATCTTTAAAGGATCCAGATTAATTTTAATTATTTTTCCTCCAGCTTCAGTTGTCTTTGAGCTCACTTCCTTCAGAAAACCTTCAACATAACCTAGCTAATAGACCGAGTTGTCATTCCTAGAGCCACTGCCCCCTCTGAATACACATCTGTAGCTGCTCTGTATACACTCCACTGGTGTAGGTGCCCAGCTGTGCAGCAAAAGCAAGCACTAAGGGGTTGATCCCACCACAAGGAGCCAGCAGCAGCAGCTGTCCACAGTAGTCCTGCCAGAGTTAATTTAAGCCCCATGATCAAGCACAAATTACAAAGCTGCCTCTATTAGAAGAAAGGTAGAGTGAAATATTTATATTTTTTTAAGAGATTTCAGGGCCCCTTTGGAAGATGCTTAACCACTGCTGTTCAACAAAATGAGGGAAGAGCAAATCTGAGGGGTCCTCATGGCTGAGGAAGCCTGCAGGGCAGTTTTACCTTTCATTGTCAGAGATGCCAGCTAACATATTTTCATCATGGCTCTCTTACTTGTTTTCTTCAGGCTTTTCATTATTAAGAAAGAATAGTTGATCTCAGACCAATAAAATAATAACAATAAAAAAGAAAACAACAAACAAACACAATCTGTACCCAACTGTTAAAATAATAAGCTGGGAAACTGATACTCAGGTGAACTGTAAACACCCAAACAAAAGGCTGTTTAGTTAGCTGAGCTGCCAAATTAACAAAGCCAAGGCTCCTATACACCCATTCTCATCCAAACTCCAGTTGAAGCTTTTCCTATGTTTGTGACACTTGTAATCTTTCTCCTTGCTTCTCCACCTGAACTGTTCACTCCATGAAGTCTAATTAGGGTTGAGCTCAGACCAAGCCTTTCCATCTACTCATTTTACCTTGCAAGTTGCAGGAAGTTAAATATTCCAACATGTCTGTGAAACCCGATCAATAGATTATTGTGGAGGAAAGGCCAAATGGCCACATCAATTCTTACACACCTGGAGCATGAGCATATTACCTTTCTCTCCTTTGAACAGCAAGCTAAAAAAGGGAGCTGCTCAGTATGTTTTGAGCATCATGATTGCCTGTGCCTAACTCAGAGTGGATGAGGTTGGCATTCAAATGCAGCATTTTGAAAAAAAACAAGATAAAATTCAAAGGCTGTCTTATCATCTCCAAGTAAGGAAGGAGGATATTGGGTGAAAGGGGATGCACGCCTGTTCAGCTGGGTAAATGAAACAATTAACTTCTAGTCTTCGGCTATCTTTTTAATTGCTCATTAGGCAGCTCATCTGTGTATACGTGCAATGAAAAAAAACCCATCCAAAGTATGTCACAGGCAGATGTGCCTGCCACTCAGCAGTAACTCCGCATGGAGTTCTAAGACATGATTTTGGGAGCAGCGCAGGGGAGGGAGGAGGGTACATTGATCGACTAGCAAGGCCAATATGCTGAAATAGACACTTTTATGTTTTCCATAGCTGTAGATGAGTTGTTTAGATTACAAAAACCCAGCAAGAGTAAACAGTGCAAGTAAACATCTTTGCATGCACTGCAGCAATTCACAAACAGCGTCTGCCTTCCCACACTGAGAAGTGCAATAGGACAAGTGTGCTCACGAGCAAAGTCACCTGAGTTCCACAGCTGCACACCCAGTCACCCCATCCTCCTGAGGCTTAGGCATCTCCTCCAGAACACACTTGAAAAGATAATGTCATGCCATAATGAATTCCTGATAAGCAGCTGCTAGGTGAACTTGTCTCTGCCACCCTCCTGCTAGCTCCTTGCCCTAAGCATGAACATGCCCGTTATTTTGCCTGCCTTCCACTCTAGCAGCTGTTTTATAAATTCTTCACTGTGCATTAGCTTATTGGTTTATTTATTAGAAGTCAAGAATACATTTACAACATCCCTCTCTATGAAACATTCTTTTAAGAGAGCTTCCATACTAATTAAGTTAAATGTGGTAATGACACCCTGTTGATGGAACTGAAGGTAATGATAATGATGCCATACATTTAGTTGCAAGCACCTACTCAGTTAAATGAATGAGTCTATTGTTTGAACAGCACTATATCCCACAGCCTGGGAGAATACAGAAGAGAAAAAAAAAAAAAAAAAAGGTTACAATGCTTTGCAGGACAATAAATAGGTTTGAAAATAACTACACCGGCTTAGCTGAACACTTGTCCAATCAATTACACTGTCCTGGTATACAGAATACTTACTAGTGGAAATATGGTGATTTCTAAAACTGGAAAAATGAAAAAATATGGCATCTTTTTAATCAAATGAGTATACAATTGCTTTGTCCAGAATATTTTTATTTTAACTACCATAGGTATTTGGAAAAAGGTATTTCTTCCAAGAATGTTTCAAAACCAGTAATACTCCCCAACCTTTGCTGATCAGGTGTCAGACATTTTTTTCAGACTGTAAGTATGCACTTAAGACTGAGTTCAAAACATTCTGAGTGAAATCACAATTACTCATTCATTTTACACCCCAAGACTTCCCTGCCTCTTTGTCCAAGCGTGCTCCCACCAATAGAGCACTGTTTTGCTACTGTATGCGAAGACTAGTCATTCTGAAAGCGTATTTACCTCTGGTTTACAACGAGAGGAGGTTGTGGGTTTTTTTCTTTAAAATTGCAATGTATCTGCAGTAATGTTGAGCTGAACAAATTAGATTGACAATCTTTTTCACCTGCAACAGTCAAGTGTCTCCCATAACATATTTCTTCTTTGTTCTCACTTCCATTATTAAAGAAATATTAAAAATACTCAACTTCTCAAAATGAATTTTCTTGTGTGTGGCAGCTCACAGTTACACTTACCCTATAAACTCGGAAAGGCTCCTATACTGCTCAGCATTCAGAAGGTAGGTGCTGTGGTATCTACACCACAGGATGCTTCCTTTCTTCTCAGAAAGTTCATTTCTGAGAGATGAAGACCACATTGTCCCCTACAAGCTGTCACTCAGCAGCAGCCTTGAGATTACCTTTCTCAAAATATAACTCAGCTAATGATCCTCTTTCTCTCCTATTGTTATATTATTTGTTCTCTCATGCAGCCCCAGGTCACTCGTTCAGGACCAGCACTCTCACCCATGGCCAGACTCAGCAGATCCCACTGAGGAAAGAAGCTCACCCCCAGTGGCCACGCCGCTCAGGTTCTTCTTGTTCACTGTGGCCATGCCAGCTGGCTCAGTACAAACCATACAAGCAAGTGATATCAGCTAATTGCATGGGAGTAATAACCTGATCCAATGGCACAACCGAGGTGGAGGACAGATCAGCTACATGCATTAGCAGACACAGGCTCTGCCATGTTTTTCTTTCTGCTTACTTCTTACCCCTCTCTGGCTGGTAAAAAGTGAGTTTTTGAGGGTAGCCTGCTCCTCTAACCACATGCTTGATTTTACAAGACTGCCTGAATGATCTTGCAATTAATCAACAGACCAACTCATGGTTGCCCACATATACATACAATTAATTTCTCATGCTAAGATAAACTATTTTTTATCATCCAATTCTGCAGACTCTCATGCACATCCTTAGCATGACATCCATGAACACTTCCATTAAAAGCAACACAGCTATTCAGATGTGTAAATTTAAAGCACATCCATATGTGCCTGCTAAGTTTTGGCCTGTTTCTGCTGCCATTTTCATGTCTATTGAGCCTCTCTGACTTGGCATATTTAGAAAACATCTGCTGTAGTTAACAGAGTCCGTACTCCTATTTTTCCCCTCTTTCTTTTTTATGTTCTCCCTCAAAGATATGACAGCATCAAGGGTAAATGGAAGCAATATGCTGTATATACGCAGAACCTAATAGATTCCGTCTCAGACTGATATATATGTGAAACTGAACCAATACATCTTTAAACCCATAAGATCTGCAGATGTCATTTATAGCCTTGTAAATTACAAACTTTTACTGTCTTATTTTTACAGTTGATGATTGTGAAATATAAAATTGTGCATTATCACTGTGTAATAGCACAAGCTTTAGAAACACAGTGCTACAGAAGGGAGCATATATTGAAAGCCAGAGTATTCAAGGGAGCCTTATAATGCAATTTTAAGCTCTACAGCTGACTGTATAATAAAACTGTAAAACCAGATATGAAACAATGTTTGCTAATAACAGAGAAGTGGAAACTGTATTGAATTCCTGGGACTTCAGAAACCAGCAAGAAAAAACAGATGCATGGAGGACATTTAATTAAGGATAAAGATTGTTTGAGTCATGCTGGGGCATCTGGTCACCCTACATTAAACTGAACACTACTGTGAATAATAAGGTGTGTAAGGATGACATAAAAATAACTTAAAGGCAGCATTGCAAGCTGACAGGAGCAAGGAATTCTTGAGTTAAGGTCCCCATTCCCCCATCTAAATCACCTTCCTGTGGCTGAAGTGCATTGCAGCCACTCTCAGTGATACTATTTCTCTCTGATGACCAGGGCAAGAACAGAGATCCAAATGGCCAGAAATGGCTTCCAAAACATTTAATTTTGTGGAGACCAAATGGGACTGCAGCTCCTTCTTGAGCAGCTTGAGCCCAGCACATTTCACAGTGGTTTCTGCTGCTCAGGGCTTTCTAGCATAGCAGGTGTGGCACACATTGCCCTTTGGGCACCGGATTCTGCTGTGCCCATTGTACCATCCCACACCTTCTGCTTGATCACAGCCCAGTGGCCTCCTGAGCATTCCTCATACCACCAGAGGTTGCACAGACCAGCCAGGAATAATTCAAGCGTATGATGGGAGACAACAGTGCTTATGATTTTAAAAGTTACCATTTTCATGGTGTTCACCAGTGCTAAATGCTTCACTACAGAGCTTTGAGGCTTTTGTTACTACCACTGTCCTTTGCCAACAAGTCCCAGAGGAGGCAGGATGGAGGGAGAATCACAAGATGCACAAACAGCACAAACCAGCAACAAACCCATAAATATCCCCTGGCGTTTAGCAGACTTCTAACATATGAATCCAGTGTCCCACTATGAAGATTTTTTATCCCAGAGGTTGATGCCATGGCAATCTGAAAGATACTTTGTTCCTTAAAATGTTGTGAGAATAAGGAAGAGCCACAAGTTTTGTTCCCCAAGTGGCAGGCTGAGGTGGGGAGTCCATGGAGAGAACTGCTGGTTTTGCCTCAACTCTTCAAACAGCTTCAGCCACAGCCTGTGCCTTATTTGGCACAGCCCCAGTTTTGCTCCCAAATGGGCATCTCTCCATCTGAACATCTCTCCTCACAGTGTTCTCCTGAGCAGACTCTCAGGTGATCAAAAGGATTGACCTCATACTGCTTCTTTAGGGTAAAATTCAATTAAAAGTCTGTCAGACATGAAAGGCATGCCCACAGGGAGCCAGGCTGCATTAGTTCCCGAGCCCTTTTGCTCTGCATAGTGCCAAACCAGAAGGGCTTTTATACAGTTTCTTGCAATTTCACCTCAGTACTATCATGTTTACCCACTCTGCTGTACAAAGGGGATCCCTGAAAGGCTTCATTGTATACAATAGGTTATTCATAACAAAATACCTAGGAAAGACAATATAAAATATTTATTATTATCTATTTTCGTTGTTTACAATAAAAACATCACAACCCAGGGACAGTCCTCCTCCCTTCTGCTCGTCAAAACGGGACCCTCCTGAAATGTGACACTCTTACCAGATCAACTGAAAAATTGGTTACAAATTATGCTGAGACACAGGGGAGCCCCACGGCTTTGAAGCTTGTCCATGTAGCAAGACACAGTGCCATCCTGCTCAAAGCTGAAATGGACATGAGAGCCCACAAAAGTAATTTCAAAGGTGCTGGCCCTTCCAAGTCCTCCTTGGGCAGATTTCTATTTTCTGCCTGGAGTCATGTGCAAGATCAAAATATCATTTTATTGCAGGTGGTGGTCTGTGTAATCCTAAATTTGGTATTGGCTTATTTTCTAAGTAATAACCATGGAAATCTCTTTTTTTGTTTTTGTTTTGTTTTTAATTTGCCTTCTGTTTACAGAAGTGTGGCTTTACCATGCTTTCTCTGCCAGAACGCTCAGAGTTTTTGCTCTTGTCTCCAACCTCTGCATTAGCGAGTGAAAAATTGGCTGCTGCATAACCTGCTATAGAAACATTATCTCATATGCAGACATGTGCCTTTCATAACAGCTCATTCCTTCAGCCCTCTCCCCCATCATTAATCTCTTCTGGAAGACTGGCCCTCAACATTACTGCTTTTTTAAAAAATGTGTACTGCAAGTGACAGGTGAATTAAAAAAAAAAAAAAAAAAAAAAAAAAAAAAAAAGAAGAGTGAAGAGACAGGGGCAACAGTATGAAGTGTTTAGAAGAGATAGGAGATCAAAAAAGGTTTCATTCACACATCCCTTAAAGGACTACTCATACATATAAGAGGCTCATCATACCCTGGAGTTACTTTGTAGGGCAGCTCAGCATGTGCAGGTTTTTATCAGTTAGCTTCCAAAAGTGCATGCCTTTAGGAGGGACAGCCACCATGGCAGCCTGGGGATGATGGGCACCCAGAGCTTGCTGCTGCTGCTGCTGGGAGCAGAAAGTCCAGCCATTTTCAGACACTCACGGATGAGGTTTTGAAAACAAACACACTTGAGATAAAATGTACACATATAATACATACATACACATATATATACATACATTTATAGACACACACACATATCTGTATCAATGGACTCAGGAATCTGACAAGTCCTGGGTCTATGGGACTCTTAAGGCAGATTGGCATCTTGGTGCCCTGAGTCCTGGGCTACCATCCCCAGGCCCAGGCTACCCTCCTGTCTCTCATGGGAGCCCTCTATAGTCCGGGGGTCCTGCAGCAGCAGGGCCAGGAAAGGGGAGATGGAACCAGAAGCAATATAGGAATTACCCTGTGTGGGAAGGGTATTTTCTCCTCTTCTGTCAGGAGTTGTGCTTCAACTCAGTTTGAGAGGAGGCCCATTTGGTTGTTTCACAGCAGCATCCTTTGAGTCATCATCTGATTCAGGAAAAAAGGGAAAAGAGACTACTGTCCACTGCCAATTATCTGCCACCACCAACTCTCCTCTGCCAACTCTTCCCCCACCAACTATTCATCAGTGAGGGACCAGCCCTCAGGACCTATTGTGGGAAGTGGTGTCCAAACACCATTGTAAGCCCTCAAACAAAACAAAAGGACTGCCTGACAAAGGACTGTCTGGCACCTATGGAAACCACAGCTTGCATATGGTGACAGTGATAGAGATAGCAACCAGGAAAGAGATAACAGTGGAGGAGCTGAGGGGACAGAGGTCCACTCCAGTTGCTTAATCATGTCTCAACTATGCCTACTCATGTTGTGAAATAATTGTCTAAGGCAAACAGACATATAAAATGAGGAGTTGTGATGGTGGGAATTGGGAGCCTCACTGACACCAACCCTCCCCCATTGGCCTGATGAATGCTGGATCCAGGACTGATGATTGTCTGTTATCTAGCTCTCTAGCTTTTATTCTCCTACTCTCTCTCACTCACTGTCTCTCTTTTCCTTCCTAAAATCATTAAGTAATACAAGGCCTAACCACATTTTTTTTCTCAAGTCGTGCAGCTTGAACATATACATCTATTGTGACTTTTATCATCTAAATAATCAGCTCTTACAATTGCACAGCCTGAGATAATGACTGAAGTATCAGTATTCCTTCTATAGTTTTAACTAAAACTAATATTCAAATACAGACCTTGAGTGTTATTTTACTTTAATCCAATCAAGAGGTATTGGACAATCAAGCATTTCCTCAGACTGTAATATTTTAACCACTCTCCCCAGGAGGGCCAGGCTAAGGTTGGATTGTAGAATCAGTAAGGTTGGAAAAGACCTTCAAGGATCATCAAGTCCAACCATCAGCCCTATACCCCCATGACCACTAAATCACCCATTTTTTTAACACCTCCAGGGACAGTGCCTCCACCACCTCCCTGGACAGCCTGTTCCAATGTCTCACCACTCTTTCAGTGAAAACCTTTTTCCTAATATCCAATCTGAACTTCCCCTGGTGCAACTTGACCCCTTTTTCCTCTTATCCAGCCACACCTGGGCTTCTCTCTGCGAAGCAGTTTAGAAAGTTAGGGGGTCCAATCTGAATCTCCTTAGGTTGCCCTGCCTGAGTAATGACACCACCACTCCCTTCCACACTGAGGACTCTCCCCCGGGACAACTGTACTGGGATGGGCAGATGTCACCGCTCCGCTCCTTCTAGCTGCGTGGCACTGCACCGCTGCTGCTCCCCACGCACAGCCAGCTCTGCAAAGCTCTTAAACATTGTCAGGGTCTCTCTCAGCCCCAGGCCCCTGACAGCAAGTTGTCTCTGAAGAAGGGGAGGGGAAGGTAGGGGGAAAACAAGACACCTGAGCACTGCCTGGCAGGACAGCCTGCAGTTTTGTCATACAAGCCTTGCTGGTTTGAAATACAAAACTTATAATTTAGGCTAGTGTAACTGAGGCCAGCTAACGTGCAGCCAGGATGGAAGGTGGCTGGGGAGAACTACAGGAGGGTTTTCCTTGGGAAGCCGGGGAGCAGGGCTGCAGGGAGGAGCAGCATGGTGAGAGGAGAGGAGCAGCACAGAAGGAGCAGTGCCAGAGCCATGCACTACCCGCCTGTCTGCATGGAGTTGTCCCTGCAAGTGTGGAAGGCATCCCTCAGACAGGTGGCAGTCAACGCTTGTCCCAGACCCAAAAGCCACGCCTCATGAGATGCCACATCCCAGGCAGCCATAAATTCACTTGAACTAATGCACAGTCTCTACATGCTGGCTGAAAGGCAACCCTCCAAACACCACCAGTGAAATACTGGATTACTGAAATCAGCAGAAAACCTTCACTGAGTCAATGGGTTGCTGTCCCAGGGCCTCAGTAGTGCTGAGGCAAATCCTCCTGTCCTGAGCACACCCATGAGCCTAAGCATCTGCACAGTCTGTTCACTGTTGCCAGCCATTGAACTTTTCCTTTTTGTTAAGTTGAACCTTCAGCTAAAAATGGTGAGTACAGGTTACAGATCTATCAATTAAAAAAAGAGAAAGCCTTGAAAACCTGAGCTGTGTCCCCAAAGTTCAGAAACCATAAATAAGAAAAATAAAAAAATAAATAGACCTTTTAAGCAAGTCTCAGTGGGTTTAGGCAGGTTTGGCTCATGACATTTTAGTATCTCAGTTTAAAATTATTGCCCAAAACCACAATGCTGATGTCAACATTTCACAAAAATTTACAAGAGAAATAAGAGCAAGAAACAATACATGTGTTTTAGTTTCAAAAAAGGGAAAAGCTACAGGGATATCACAGTTTAAACATTCACTTTAGACAATAAAATCTGTGCTAAGATGAAACTTCTTCAACATGGTGGTGCAAGGAAACACTAGCATTAACATTAGTTAGCATTAACTCTTGTGCTCCCACAGCACTTAAATATCAAGGAAAAAATACTTACAACTGAAGTTCAAGACACAAATGGTCTTACTCTGGAAGAAAAACCCCTTGCCCTTTTTTCCTACATATTTGGAATCTTTATCTTAACCTGGAACTTTAGATTGTATAAGTGGCTGCTTTAATCTCTTCTCTTCTGCCCACTACCTCTTCGGCAGACCCTATCTGCTGCCAGCTACTGGTTGCTGGTTGGAGCTCTCTGGCTTTGGTGGGCTTGTATCGGAGCATCTGCAGGGGGAATTTTAATTTGGCTGTTGGTCCTACAGGCCTCACCTGAAGTCCTATAGCTGTGTCAGCTCTGCAGGACTGATGGGAATAAAAAGTAGCTAAGGATTTCGTTTTGTGGCTGAAGTCAGCAGATAGGACTACATACAGAGGCAGCAAATGTGTCAAGTAAGAGCATTTTAAAATGGTAACATATCAAAGTTGGATTTTACTGTAAGTTATACAACATGCCAGTTTTGTGATCTCTCAGTCCTGAGACTGTCCCTGTAATATTAATTATAGACTTTCCAAAGTGCTTCCCTTAACATTTTTCTCAGTGCTAGCAGAAGAAGTAAGAAAGGGCCAGTACCTTCCAATAAATATAAATTTTCTCTTACTTCCAAAGTAATCTAATCCATACAGATGCATTTCAAGGTCTGTCAAAGTTATTCAGGCTCATTCCACAGCCGCCCAAACACCCTCTGCCCTGGAGTTTTGTGAAGACATACTGTGGAAACAAATCCAAGAATAGGTGAATTTTGTTACCTGGCCCATAGAACTGGTAATATGAGATATTTCTGGATAAAACTGTGCTATTTATTACACAAATAAAGCAACAAATTAAAAACCAAACAAGTCACGAAGAAGATGCCAAATGCAAAAACTACAATTCTGTCGCTGTGAGAAACATTGCAAACTACTAAGCTTGAATAAAGCTTAAGATTCAATAAACTGTTCTTGGAGAGATGGTTATAACTCAGCTTTAGCAGCAATAGGTGTCACTGCTATTTGGGCTTAGAACCAAAAGCACTGGCAAGGCTCTATGGCCAGGATTATTCAGAAGAGTGCTAGATTAAAGGCTTCATAGCAGAGCACTCCGGCATTCAAATATCTGAGCTGTGAATAACACGACATTAGCACACATTGGTCCTTGTGTCTGCCTGGATCAGGAGCGTGAGTGTCAGCAGATGCTACCCCAAACATGCTATTCATTATGCAACCCAGAAGACCCAACCACAGAACAAGGGGCTTAGAAATTTGAACAAGCTGATCCCCAGTTGGAAACAGGTCCACTCTAGTGTGCAGAGAATGGTGCTTAGCCTTTTTCTAGTGGATTTCCATCCCTCAGCTTGTAACATCTATCCTGGAGGGTCGGTGAAGCTCAGTAGTATAATGCAAAGCTTTGCATAAAATTTGAACATCACTGGCAGTAAAATACAAGCTTCTCCTGGGTTCAGTGTTGCCATGCTTTCAAGAACAATTCCTTAACCCTAACCTGGATCTCCCACAGCAACACAGCACCAGCAGCTTTCTGCCCTGCCCCCCAGCTGGGAGGTCACTCCAGGCCCGTTGTTCCCAGCCCCATCCCTTCACTGTCCACAACATGGGCAGGCACCAACAGCCTGGGGAGGGCATGAGATCAGCCACATCATGCAGGGCAGAAATCTTGGAGGGTGCCAGGGATGAGGGATGCTTCTCCTACCCAGGGCACCCCAGCTCTCCATTGCCACACAGATAAGCAAACTACCAAAGAAAAATACATTAATCTCTGAGCAGATCAGAGCACTACTGGGGATTAGGGACTTGCACAGATCAGGCATCATGCATATGTGTGGTCCCAAGGACCTGCCCTCCCAGAAACCCCATGAGATCACAAGCAGAGAGGAAGAAGGCCACATAAATCCCCATACTTCCACCACCTTTGTCGAACAGGATGAGGAGCAGCTGGCTTTTTTTTGCTTCTATAATCTGATAGTTAAAGTCTGTCTTTATTCGAGTGGCTTTCAAATGACATGGCTCGGCTGGGCTAGTCCCACAAATGGAGAAACCACCCTGCCCTGTGCAGGGACCTAAAAAAAAAAAAAAAAGAAAGAAAGAAGGAAAGAAAAAAAGGTAAGTCCAGCAAACACTAAGACAGAATTGAAAATCCTGGCCATTCGTCAGGGCTTGGGATTATAGCCCTGGATTACAAGTAAATTTTATTTTTCTGTAATAAAACATTCCCCTTCACAAGAGGAGCATCAAATTTGAAATACATCATTTGACTGGAATTACACCAAGAGTGAATGCTGCAAAGTGACTGCATCACTGCACACAGCTGACAGTAATTATTAATAGGACTGCTCTTCCTTTGATAGGCATGCATTACAGATGGCTGAATAACGGAAACATTTGTGAACAATTGTTTGGCGGCAGAAAAAAAAACCTGCTGCCAAAATTTTAACACTCAAATACAATGCAATTAACCAGCTCCCAGGCTGAGCTCTCACAAAAGCAGGATCGCTTTCTTGACACCCGCTGAGCTCTGCAGGAACGTACATTTGAATGGTGTCTACAGAGTCAAGAATGGGGCAGAGGTGGTTAGACTCACAAATCAGCCTCCCAGCGGGTAAGCTGCCCAAGTTATTGGGGAATTATTTTCACATTGATTCAATCAAAGCCATCTACAGATAGAGCAATATGCAGAGAGGTGTGAACAGAGACCTGACCTAGCGAGCAGCTGTGCAGTAATACAACCACACTGTGTAACCCTGGAGCCCACAGTATATCCACTGCTAAAAAGAGGAGGGAGAAGTCTCTTCAGTTCTTCCAATAAATCTAAATCAGGGATATGTCTGTAATAGCAAAGGGATTCACAGACTGAATCAGAGAGGATCTCCAACTCCAGGAACTGAATAAAAATGTCACCACAAAACAAACAGTAATGGACACATTTCCATCCCAAAATAAAATAAAATAAAATAAATAAAACAACCCCTCCAAAAACAAACAAAAAAACAAACACCACAACAAAAACAGAGTTTGGCTTGCAGAGGGAGGCAAAGGAATTACCCTTTTCTACAAAATGTTTTCTTTACAAGAAGATCTCAGGAGGGTAGAAGGAAAAATTTTGCTTCATTAAAAGAAATATTTTTAAAAATAATGACAAAATAACAGCTCAAACTTCCAAACTGTTATCCTCAATCAAATTGGGAAATCCACATGTAGCTCATGCTGAGCTCAAAAAGCAATACCTCACACACAAGCATTTCTCCTGCCAGTCTTTAGGCATCTCATTTAACCTCAGGTGTTTGTTGCTGCTCCGCGCCTGAGCCTGTGCCTGGCTCTGCCACCTGGGACCCTGGCTTGGGGACCGGCCTTCCCAGCTTGACCTCAGACCTGCCTCCATGCTATGGACTCACCTGCTGGTCTGGCCTTTCAGCCAACCAAGGACTCAGATACAGGGGGACTGCATCTCCGGCTGCTGAGGTACTGCCCCTGTCTCACTGTCCATCAGGGGCAGCAATGTTCCTGCTGCTCCCGGACAGGCAGGGGAACCAGCTGCCACCACCCTGCATGCAGAGCACCTGCCTGTGACGTCCAGTATCTCCAAATTTGGTGATCAGAGCTTCCATGCTCACCAAGGGCCAGCACTGCACATCACAGAAAGCATAATGAGTTTAGCATGCTCCAAAAGCTCCTCAGGATGAATTTGCCAACATAGCAGAGCCATGACTAGCTCCAGTTGTATCCACGGTAGCAAGATACCTGAAACTATGTCACCAACCCCTGCTATTTTCCCTCTCCACTCATGGTTCTCTTTCTGCTTTCTTTTCTCTGCTCTTTTTAAGCTACATAATTTTCAGGTAGTCAAAATTAAAAATAAAGTAAAATAATTGAAAAAAAAAAAAAAAAAGATAAAGGTCAGACTGAATAAACATTTAAAAAATAGATGTAGTGGAGAGACCAAAACACTGAAATGAATAGTCACTTGCTCCCAATACTTCCACTGGCTGGTCTTCGCAGCATACATTAAAGAAGTGCAAATTTTTAAAGTGGAATCAAATGGGATTTTTTAAGTCCAGTTTTAGAAATTTAATGCCAACAGTTTTTACTAAAAATGTCTCCAAGCATTTCTACTTACTGTTTTAAAGAGAGGGAAATGAGTAAACACAGCTGTCTGTCTGTAGGAGCAAATACTTGAAGATCATGAACTGTAAATCGTCCAAAATTAGAATACATCCCCCAGCCAGGCTTGCAGTTGATGCCAGCTACTCAGAGCAGCAAACAGCAGTCTTACCATTTCCCTGTCACATGACGTTTTTGGCATTTCAGATCTATATTGGCCTTATGATCTAAAAGAGTAAGTGTTATATGACATTGACTGATTGGGCAAAAGTTATCCGAGCGTTTTGCTGTAATTCCACTTACATACGAAGGAAAGATGACAAGTATGGCTTTTAATGGGAGTCCCACCAGATCAGCTGAGTGAAGCTCATTCAGGGACCTGCCTGCTAAGGACTATTAGATCATGTCACACCCTCAGGAGTGACTCCAGGGCCAGGTTCACTTGTAGCAAATTCAGGTGGGAAACTCCAGCTGCCCCCAGCAAGTGTGAGCTGTTGGGCTGAGGAAAACATGAATCACAAACAACCAACCTCAGCCAGCTCTTCCAAGTTCAGCCTCAACTCACTGTCAATTAAAGTTAAAAAGCAAAAAACAAGTCTATTTTCACCCTCTTAAGCTCTGACTCGGTAAATTCCTACTTATGTCTCAGCAGGGCTGCACATAACAATTTGAGTTGTTCAATTAGTGCAGTAAAAATATTAATGCCAATGCCAGAAAGACCAGGGTCAGCAACTTCCTCTACTGCCAACACATGAGGCAGTGGTGAGAAGTTTGTCCCCATGGTGCGATGCTCCCGGCTGACCCCCACCAACATGGTCAACTCAAAGAGAGATGAGCAGTGACATACCATGTCCTCACCTGCACACCAGTTGGGAGATCTGCAGTAAAATGAACCCATTGCCACCAGTGCCATCATCAACCGGGGAGACGGAGCTGCTGGTGCACACATTCATCATCAATACCTGCCCAAAACACCATGGAGGTAGCAACCAGCATGGGCCTGGGAGAAGGAGTACAAGAGATAGAAGGGAGAGTTTGGGGGGGCACATTGGAAGGTCAGTACCTAAAACTGAAGCTACTGTAGTTCCCTTCACTGGACGGCACTGCTATAAAAATCTTGGCCACAGACTGAAGGTAGTCAGGAGTCAGCAAGTGCTGAAATCCTCAGACCTTCAGGCCAGCATCCTGCAGACCTACAGGAGAAAAGGAGAAAAAGCTGTTGCATCTCTGTGTTGTAGCTAAAGACCTCCATAAATGTAGAAATGTACACTGATGAAGCCTGCTGCGGGATTCCCTAATGTTGCCATGCCAAATGCCAAATCTTTCATTACAGAAAAACTTCCAGCTGCCTCACTTGAAAATTAATTGTTTCCTGTCACTAAGGCAAAGCTGTCAGATGCCAAAGCAAAAAAAAAAATAATAGAGGCCAAATAAAATCTGCTGCCTCTCATTAGATCAAAGGTTGGCAGCAGAGATAAACCAATACACAAAGCGACATTTATTCAGAAGAGCAATTGACTACAAAGTCATTTGTCACTTTTAATAATTCTACAGTTGTAAAATGATGATAATGGAAATCGAGTTACCCTAATGGTAATAAAATATTTGTAAACTAAACTTGTTCATTTTGGCTATAAAAAAGACATTGAAATAATTTAACTGCAGAAGATAAAATTGAAATAGGTCTGTAATTACATAGATTTTCAGCATCTTTTCCTTTCTGAAAAGAGCTAACTGCTGATGATTCCCACATTTCTGGCACCTCATTCTGCAAAACAAAAGATTAGAAATATGTAGCAGATGTACAGAAAAGAGGCCTGCAGTAAAATTTCAGAAGTGATGCATACATTTCTTCCCATTTCTCCTTCGTATTAGTAGTTTGCCAAGTGTCGTATCTCATTAACCAAGAAAGCTTGTATGCTGTTGAAACTTCTCTGAGTTAAAGAGAAGGGAGACAGCACTGTGAATGAAGTCACTGGATCTCAAAATCCTCCTCGTCACCACCAAGGAAAACACTGGAGGATTTGTGCTGACTTTGAAAAACTAGCATGCTGGTAACATGCATATTGGTGTAGTCTGATAGGGTTTTTTATCCTGGATGACCTGCTATCTCAGGTCTGATGGATTCAAGGTAAGGATAGCAGGAAATTCAGCAATTTTTCTCTAACCTCTCAGGTTTCTTTTATGTGTGTTTTGACCCATTTTCTAATTATCTTCCTGGAATATTTCACATTAAACATGTTCCACACCGTCAGCTGAAAAGCATGCCAGTCTCAAAGGAAAGACTGCAGGGAGCTGAAGAGTGCCTTGGTAGCCTGACTTATCCTTGGATTCCTCTTCACAGAATCACAGAATGGTAGGGGTTGGAAGGGACCCCTGGAGATCACCTGGTCCAATCTCTCTGCCAGAGAAGGTTCACCTAGAACAGGTTGCACAGGATGGTGTCCAGATGGGGTCTGAATGTCTCCAGGGAAGGAGACTCCACAACATCTCTGGGCAGCCTGTCCCAGTGCTCTGCCACCCTCAAAGTAAAGAAGTTCCTTCTCATGGTTAGACAGAACTTCCTAAGTTCACGTTTGTGCCTGTTACCTCTAGTCCTGTCACTGGTATTTCACCTCAGGGCCACGGTCCCTCAGACCCATCCTATATGATAAACAAGGATGCATTTTGAAACTGGATGACCTGACCTCAGCACAGGAAATGTCTCAGTTTCGCAAATGACTTTGTCTGCAGGGGTTTGCTTGTCATGTGCCAGAAACTTACAGGGAAAATCTAGACCTTATGGAAAATAGCAAGAAGCCAAAAACTGAAGTCAACACATAAAGGCATGCCAAAACTCTTGCCAGCAAGGCTTTTACAGATACATTTTAAAACACTCCTTGCAGTTTGCTGTTCTTATTTAAAAGCCTGTGCTTAACAGTGTACTCTCAATGCTCCTGCCACTGAGGAGGGAACTCAGAATAGCAGTTCCTGAAGACCTCAGGGTCCTCTAGGCCTGCAAATCCACCATACTCTTTGAAGAAAAACTACAAACCAAAATAGCAATAGCTGTCCTGAAGGTCTGTACCTTCTTTCAATGTCAAGTTGTTTTCTTTGTACCTCAACTTAGGGGGAAATTATAACAACACAGTTCTCCCTTTAACCTCTGTTTGGGGATGGACTATCCCATACTTGCAGAGTCTGACTTGTGCAAGCCCAGCAGGGTTCACGTGCATGTGCCTCATACCATGCTTATGAGGATCAGCTCCAGACCTGGAAACAGCCTGCACACTCATCAGAGGCATGGAAGTTACTCCTGAAAGCCTTGCCTGATTGGAGCTGCTCCAGGGAAAGCCAGCCCAAGTGTCTCTTGCTAAGTGCTGAACTGGAACAGGAAACGATGGGGAGCAAAGTGCAGTGGTAACCCTCTAGCATCCTTTGGAGTCAGCTCACATCCAGCCAGACTGGTGCCTGTGGACCCTTTTGGGTCACTGTACAATGGTTGACAGGATTTTGGGGAATCTTCTTTTCTATGGTACAGTGACACAAACAGCACCAGCTGGAGTGCAGCCACGGACAGCTTAGATGTCTTTCATCCTAAGGGTAGACAAGCCCACTGAAGAAGCACTCAGATGCTGTGCTGGCACACGGCCCTTCAAAACAAAGCTCTCTGCAGGTGCAAACATCTCACCAGCAGCTGCCAGCTGTAGGAGGCAGGACACAGTAACCAAGCATGTTATCTGATTCAGTTAAATATTATTTTGCCTATTATGGCCAGCTGGTTGTATACCTTCTTAAAATCTCATCATGCAACATCTAAAACAAATGCAACTGTATTTAACTTTAGTTGTTCCAGGGGTTATATTTTTCCTCTGCAACTGAAGAAAATCATAGTAATCTCTGGAGAGAAAACAGTGATATGCCAGCTCAACCAACTCATGACACCAATCCATGTCAAAAAATTAAATCCCTTGATCAACACTACTGAAAAAAAATATTCATGCATTCTGGAATAAAATCTAAGGGAATCTTCAAGATATGCACAGATGCACAATTCATCCAATCAATCATACCAAATTCTAACATGCAATTAGTTGCTTACAAGTAACAATGAGATTTCACACTGTTTAATTTCCTAGTGCAAAACCTGGTATTTATTAATGTCCTGGAATCTTCTAAGTGATAGGGTAACATTAATTTGTCCCAAGTCTCATCAGAGAAAATTTGCTCAATAATATGCTAAACATCAATTTCAGTCTCTGACAAAGCAATGCAAGAATCCAAGACTCATCAAATGCACTAGGTGCCAATGCAATTAATCAGCTCTGACCACTCACTGTAGCTTGAGGAACATGCTCAGTTTTAGTCCAAGAGTCATGACTTTGACACAGGAAAAAAAAAAAAATGTTGTCACTAGTAGTAGGAGAAGAAACAATATATTATTACACAAAACAATACATCCTGATTTGGTCATGGAACTCAGTGAAGCAATGAAGCTCGGACAGGCAAATGTGGGCTACAGCCCAGTGCTTCTCAGCTTGCTGGCCTCCACAAGGCACACGTTGCTGCCAGGGCCAACACAGTAAGACTGATTAATTTCAGAGGTATTGGCTTAGTCCTGAAGTTTCTCACTGCTGATGCTGAAGGCCCACTGAATCAAAGCATGCCAGAGAAGTGGTTGGTATACACCAAGAAGTAAAATACATGCAGTCCAAAACTAAATTATAGGCTGAGAGATTAATCTTGAAGAAAGTATTTTTAAAGAAGATATATATATTCTTATGTGTATCTATGGATATATCAGACACAGAGCACTGCTATAAACACACCTCAAGCGTGCTGTCAATATCTTAGGTTGAAGGACTGCTATGATGTATGGTTTGTTTCCCTTTTCTAAAGAGCCAGAGGACCTATGTTCAGTGTTAATCAGTTTTCCTCTTTCCAGCTCTTAAAATAATGTACATGTAAAAGAGAAGACTGAAGGAAGTCCTTCACAGAGACTTATTTCCAGCTATAACCTAAATGAGTTTTGCACATGAGTAGAATCATTTACTGCTTATTTAACTTCGCAAGTGCTTTGGAAGACCTCTTGTAACACTGACTTTTTTCTTCTCTGCTTGACTGCTGCTTTGACTGCTTCAAGCAGTTTTCCTCCACACAGTCAGAAAAAGGGACCTACCTGGTCTTCTGGGTTTTATGGCCATTTAGCAAGGCTTGTCAACACACCACGGCAAGACAGACTTCTCAGTCTGCAAAACCTTTCCACCAGTCCAGTGCTATCAGTGCCAAATGGGACTCGCTCAAAGCAGCACACACACAGCACTCAAGTGCCCAGTGCTGCCCTAAGGGGTTGCAGTACTTTCATGGCTGCCCTAACAGTGGGCTTAAACCACCAAAGAGCATCCCCTCATGAGTGCTGTGGCAAATACAAACGTGCACTCAGAGATTTTTGTTTGTTTCCTCTCTGTAGTCATGGTTCTGAGACTTATAATGCCCCTGCCTCTGTTGCCCAAGGGCTGGACCCTTAAACTACACTCCTGGTAACCATGATGAAATGCATGGTCCCATTTCTTATGAACAAAGCCCTTCCTGAGTATCTTCTAATGTGACTGCCCATGAGCAAAAACTTACTCTTTGACTTCCTTCCCTCTCTGCTCTCAGCTCTGATCCACCAGAGCCACATGGAGAAAAACCTATATTGCTCACAGGGACACGAGGTGTAAAACTGCAGTCAGTGCAATAGAGTCAGTTCATACAAAGCATTGATATATTCTTGGCTAAAATAGCCTTCTTTCTTGTCTGAGTATGTTCATTCTCAGGAATCTATATTTTTCTGAACATCTTTGTGTTCATAACAACTCTCAAATATAGGGTTTGTTCTTGGCTTACAATTTCTATTCACAGGTCAAATATTCTGCTCTAACAGCTTCAGCACCAATCTCTTACAGACAGTCTGCTTCCCTTTTAATTCTCCTTCATTTACTCAATTAGCATTCTGTTAATGAAACACCAAAAGTGCTTTTATTTTCTTCAGAAAAACACATTTGTGCTTAACCCTTGATTTATACGTGTACCCCTGCAGGCTGTTTCAAGGAGATTAGCGTTTGCACACGGCTTTTGTTCTTGGTTTGTAGACACTGTTCTGAAGAAATGCTGCAGTAAAACATCAGACTCACTGTCTGCCATTTATACCAGAGTTTTGCCTAGCATAGTTTCACTGCTGAGATAACTAATACTCTTTAGTAACCATGATTCCCTGGCTGTGAACTTCAAAGACAGCAGTAGTTTATATTCTTTCTGTGACTTGAAATAGCAGACAGTTATTATAGCATTACATTATTTGGAAGTGGGGTGCTGTCCAGGAACCATTAATTGAAGCTGGCTAGAGGTCTCCACCAAATTTACCTTGAAGCAAGCTTTGTATGGGGAAAGGATTATATGACTTTTTAATTTCCTCTCCATTTCCATCTGCATTCTGTTGAATTCAAATTATTGCATTATCCATCTTATGTTACAATACATTATTGTGTGCCTGTCCCAAAACCATCCTGTGCTTAGCAACTTTCAGCTGAGGATTCTGCCTTCCACGAGGCTTACACAGCTCCACCTGCACCTCCTCCTCAGTCTGAGGCAACACCAGGATTTGTGTCCATGCACTAGTACACAAGCATGGTGTTTTAAATCCCTTCACAGGTCTTCCAACCCCCCCAGTGTATTTACTTTCTGTTCTCCTGCCTCTTCATTAGCATGCCACATGCTTAAAGAATACAAACCAGATGTTGCATAATAAAATGAGACATAGCAATTGTAACACTTCTCTGTGGCTTCAGAGGCGTGGGTAAGAGAGTCTCTCCTCTTTATGCTGTTGCTCCATACTGATGAGCATGGCTTTCACCTCCTCCAGCTCTAGGTTTCAAACAAAATGGACACCACATTGCCCAGGCTGTGGTACAGCATGGTGGAGGAGGCTGTGCAGCTTCTAGTGTGTCCTGTGGCCCCAGCTGTGTATACTAGCTTGCCACTGCAGGACTAAATCCTGTAGCCTCCTGCACTCCTCAGAAACTACCATCTCATTAGCAATTTAATTTCTTATTTTTCCACTAGTTACAAACCTTGGTATATCTTGAGATCATCACTTCATTGCACCCATGTGATGTTGAAAGTTCTTCTATAAGTAAGTACAATATGGCACACGGTGTAAACAAATACTGGTCAATTAAAAAAAAATTAAAAAAAAAATGATATGCTATATGGCTTTTCCATCAAGACATATGATGTCAACTTGAGAACTGTGTGAGCCCCAGGTTGTAAGAAGCAAAACCTGTTCTCATTTTACAGACCAGCTTTCCCCTGATGCCAAAAACATTCAGAACTAAAATCCTTATTTTATCCTACACCCCACTGCTGCTCTTTGGCTACAGGCAGTGCCATCTCCACATTCTCACTGTCTCAAAGCCTTCACATGGTTTTTGGTGAGCCTCTTCTTCACAATGCTTCTGCTACAAACATAAACTCTAATATACCCAGTCTACAGGTGAGGAGATTGAACAATGCTAAAAGACACACATAGTGTTCATAGTAGAAAAAGGTATGGACTTTAGGTACCTAGATCACTAGATTATAGCCCAAGACATAGAGCTTGGCATTGAAGTCTTCTTTCTCTGAACTGCAGCTGAGTTGACAGCAGCTCTCTGAGAACCATTGAGCCTTCCAGGAGACTCTGGTGGTCACAGACACTCTTGTGTAACTTTCCCAGAATCTCTGCAAGAGGAGGTTGTCTTACAGCAGAATTCCTGGGCAAAACACAGGCTGACTTATAGAGGCAGATGCATATACCTTTGGGGTATCTGAGCTGAGTTAAGATTACCAGCCCTTCTTGCCCATTCATAGTCTTGAACACAATCCATTTAATTTTTTACCACTGACTGATAATGCTAAGCTATTTAATACAAGAGATAGATTTCATGGCACTGTTTCTTCCAAGGCTGTGCACAACATTATACAAGCTTGACTAAACCACATTCAAGTCATTGCCCCAGCCAGACCCAGGATACAGATAAGCCTGCAAGAAGAAGTTGGCCTGGAGGCTCAAGAAGCCATTCTGCTGCCTTGGACTGCCAGTCTGTCCTTTGGCTGCCTGCAAGGAACTGCAACAGAATTCCTTTGCTGAGCTCTCAGCAACAAAATTTGGGCTTCCTCTCTTCTAAATTTCTGAGGATTTACTCCCCCCCTTTTTTTTTTTTAACTAAAAAGAAAAATGTGGCTAAGGAGGTACATGGTTAATTAACAGGCTTACAGTTATCTATCAGTGACATAATATATAGAACCCTCTATATACATATCTGATAGAACTACTGTAGACCAGGAAAAGGTTTCTTGCTGCAAGAAGGCAGGTAGAGCATTAATGTAAAATCAAGTCTGTAGAAATGCATTAGTCAGCTATCACTCCCATTTTATTCAGCAAGCACAAAGGCTACTGCACTTGTACAGATGCCTCATATCTTTTCTTTGGATCTATGTACCTCAAACATGAGAATTTATCTGAAGCTTACAGCTAGTTAGTAACCAGTTTACAAAGTTTTTCATCCAGCTAAAGAAGAGGAATAGCACACATAACCAGGTGGAAAAAAACAAGACACAGTGTTTGTTTTATAGCAAATCCAACAGCAGCAGTTTTGTAGACAAATGATTCCCAGCACAATTATAAATAATGAGTGAAGGCACAAATACCACAATTTCTGAAGCATTCTGAAGAGGGGAGAAAAAATGAGGCTAAATTCACTAAAAATAGTGCAGCTGGCCTTAGGTTTAAAATGTAAACATCCATGTTGTCACTAAAGCAGCAGAATTTCCTTTTTGTACACATTTCATAAGGCTCAGCACCCAAGTGTTATATTCCGTATAGTTTTCTTCACCTGGAAGACTGTTGCTACTTACATTGTTAGTGCATTTGAGATAATCCAGAAGTTGCTTCTGTCCTACACATTTAAAAAAAAAAAAAAGAAAGAAAGAACAACATTACTTCATCTATTTACTGTGAAACCCAAAGGAAATATGTGAAATGTATCATTTATTGAAGCAAAAATGAAAGAAAAAAAAAAACAAAACACATTATGCTTTTGGAAATCAATTTTCAGCTCTTTTCTCAGATGGATTCATCAAAGACATATCAGGGGCTTTGGGGAAGTCATAGGATTTTTTGTTTTTATACACTAAAAGTCAGTTTTTTCTGTGTTTGCGATTGATTTAACATAGCCTTGAGGATAGTTTATGTACAATTTTAACTCTCTGGAGAAAGCATGGCTATTTAAATAATCTAAATAGGACTAATATTTTTCTCTTTAGTCTTAGCTGCTTTTTTATTGTTCACTAGAATTCAAATAAAATGTGTAAAAATAGCTGCTCAGTCTTTATGGCAGTGGATGCTACCTGTAATTTATGACAAAGATAGCCAGACTGACTCCAAATAGCAGTCTGGTGTCCATGGTCAGCATCAGATATTTCAGTTGAAGAAACCATATATTACATCCCAGAAAAAAAAACCAAAAAACCCAAGTAGTTTCCTCCTGATCTCCAATTTAGAGTTTGGCCGAGAGCTCAGATCTCCTTCTCAGCTTTGTGTTTCACTTGTTCACAGCTAACACTGTGAATAGCTTTATTGTGTGCACCCAAGTCCTTTCAAAATCCTGCTAAAGTTTCGGAACAGAATCACTTTGCCTGGCAATTAGGTCCACTCCACTTGCCTCTGCCAGCATGTGTACCAAGCTAAAAAGGACAGGTATTGAATAATTTCAGGTCAAAGTACTCTGAAAGAATGGTAAAGTTACGGATTTCAGTGCATGTGATCTTTTTTTCCATAGCAGAAGAATCCAGATTCTTCAAGCTCTTGAAGAAGAGAGACAGTAAAGGGTGAATGACAAAAGCTGGAGCAAGGGGTCAGTGGCAGGTCTCTGCGAATAATTATCTCTTTGAAGTTCAGGCAGCAGGGGATGCAAAGTGTCATAGGCTGCAAGATCACTTCTGCTGAGTATCTAATCTCCAACGGGTCTGATCAGTGGACAACATCATGTGGGGAATCAGAAGGGGTCACTAAGCAGGAGCTACAAAATGAATTGTGCTGCATTACACAGAAGGGGAAAAAAAAACAACCAACCAAATAACAACCCCCAAAAAACCCTCAGCCTACAGAAACACCTGGTAAAGGAGATGATGAAAACAAAGAATTAGTAAAACACTTAGGAACGAGGGTAAAGAAATAAAGACGGAGGCAAAGAAGATCAAAACACTTTTCCCAAGTCTGTGAGAGCTCATTGACTTTAGAGAATGACTTCTCACTCTTCCCGGATGCCAGAGTCACTGGTGTAAGGAGAAAGGTGTACTGGGTTTGCCTGGCCAGTTTTGGTAGGGTGGGGGGACTACAGGGGTGGCTTCTGTGAGAAACTGCTTCAAGTTTTCCCCTCTGTCCAACAGAGCCAATGCCAATGCCAGCCTGCTGTAAAACAGACTCATTGCAGGCCAAGGCCACTCCCATCAAGATGGTGGGAGCTCCTCTGGGATAACATAATGAAGTAGGGGGGAAAAAAAAATATCAAAACTGTTCAGTGGCAACTGCAACAGTCAGAAGACAGGAGTGAGACTGTACGAGAAAAACAACTCTTCAGACACCCAGGTCAGTGAAGAAGGAGGGGAGGAGGTGCTTCAGGTGCTGGAACAGAGTCTATTCATTCCCCTGCAGCCTGTGGTGAAGCAGGCTATCCTTCTGCAGTCCATGGAGGTCCATAGTGGGGCAGATATCCACCTGCAGCTTATGGAGGGCCTCAAACCAGATGCCCAAAGGTGGATGCCCAAAAGGAGGCTATAAGCCTGTGGGAAGATTGTGCTGGAGCAGGATCCTAGCAGGACCTGTGGACCCATAGAGAGATGAGTCCACACTGGAGCAGGTTTGCTGGTAGGACTTGTGACCCCACAGGAGGACTTATGCTGGAGAAGTTTGCTCCTGAATGACCGCATCCCATGTAAAGGACTCATGCTGGAGCAGTTCATGAAGAATTGCAGCCCATGGGCACAACTGACATTGGAGAAGTTCATGGAGAGCCCTCGCATGGGAGGGGTCCCATGCTGGAGCAGGGCAGGAGTGTGAGGAATCCTCTCCCTGAGGAGGAAGGAGCAGCAGAGGCAATATGTGATGAACTGGGATGAAAAACTAAGCCTGGGAAGAAGGGGGGTGTGGGGAGGAGGTGTTTTAAGATTTCGTTTTTGCTTCTCATTACCTTACTCTGATTTGATTGGTAATAAATTAAATTAATTTCCCCAAGTCAAGTCTGTTTTTCCTGTGACAGTAATTGGTGAGTGATGTCTCCCTGTCCTTATCTCAACCCGTGAGCTTTGCATTCTATTTTTTTTCCCCTGCCCAGCTGAGGAGGGGGAGTGATAGAGCGGCTTTGGTGGGAACCTGGCATCCAGCCAGGGTCAACCCACCACAGAAAAAGAAGAAAATTACACAGGAAATATTTATTACAAAATACGCAAGTGTCTTATCAAAGAAATGGAGAGGAGAGAAGGGAGACCTCAATAAAACACAGGTTATCACCCAGGGGCAGGTGTGGTTTCACCCAGCCAAGGAGCTCTGCCTCACTGGGAGTGATGTGTTCAGAGCTGAAGTACTTCACTGACCAAGAACGCTGCAAAAAGCATCGCCCCTGGCAGTTCTTTGGTATCTGCCCAAGACATACAGGGAGAAGGGAAAGTGTTGGTGTGCTTCAGCAACCTCGATGCAATCTCCAGCCCACCTTACACCTTAGCTCCACACTTCCACTGGTTTAAAGGACCACATTGCTCTATCCACCAGCAATGTGGAGGCATGCTTGCCACCCTGTCTGCATCACTACCTGCACAGTGCCATCCACCAAACATCTGCACCTGGCAGATGTGGAGGTGTCACCATTAGGTCCACCAAAGCACTCTGTGTTCCTACCTTTCAAGGAACAGGTTTCACAGATTGCAGATGCACTGGTACAATGCCATCACATGGTGAAGTCAGGGAGAAGAGGATCCAGGCTCTCTAGGGACATGACCACATCCCCACCACATGGCTCAGGATGTCCTCTCACTGGGATGGACAGGGATCATGAGGAAGAGAGGCTACAGGTCCCTTCCTTGCCCCAGAGCAAGGAACCCCTCACTTTGGTTTTCTTCATTAGGAACAGACAGACAGCAGTAATTTAAAACATGCATAGCAACAACTACTTTTGCAGTGGATTGGCACACCTGTGGTCAGGAGGAATTTAAGAAAGTGATATATGCACATATGCATGAGCACATGTAGGGACTGAGAATTACATTTCCAGAATTAAAATGGAAAAATGTGACTCTATTTAATGATCCTCATCAGTTTTCGTCACTTGTCTTGTTAAAGGCTGTATTTATCATGATCTGTGGCAAGTTTAGAAGCAAATCCCCACACAACAAGATGGATACTTACCTCTGGATTGCTCTTACCTTACCAGGTTTCAGCAAATTCACTGATGTGTAAAGGTACCTAGTGGCTAATTGGATGTTTATTGACACTGTATTTAAGCAGAACTGCTGATTTTTTTTTTCAGTTACAAGCCGCACATTTGTTTTACAGCATTTCCACTGCTTGTATAACTGCTAAACCTCTATAGTCAGGATAATACAGTTTCTAGTGGTTTTGAAATGTTATTTAAATGCTGATTTCAGAAGTACTGTTCATAACCTCTGTTAGGCCTGCAGAGAAAGCACAATTTCTAGGAGGTTTATATCAGCATAAATCTATAGAGCTTTGTTGAAGCATTGCATTCAGAGCAAAAATTTTCCACTCATTTGACTAGATACCCACAAACCACTGACCTAGCTAAAAAGTAACCTTCAGCACAATAAATGGACAGGCACAGAAAAGCATCCCAGTTAAATGAAATCCTAAGTCCCTTTAAGGGTCTTTTTCTCTTGTTTGCCATCATTGCCCTTTCAGTTCGGAGGAGATTTTCCACACCCAGTTAGATTTTAACCCAACTCAGAAGTACTTCTGCAAATGGAGTTCACTGTTCAGTAAGTCTGCTCTGGCATGGCTGGTGCAGGGAGAATGAATGAATCTTTGCTTCTGGTTTTCTTAAAAGCCAAGGTCTGTAGCCAGGTATGTGGCTAGGCTGCTGGATAACATCACTCTCTGCTTCAGATTCCCATCTGCATAGAAATCAGCTGACCAGAACAGTTTGAAATTCTCTGGTCAAAATCCTTGAAAGCACTGGATTTCATTTTTCTAGGAAGAAACAATCTTGTGCATATGCAATGGAGCCAAAGCAAGGAGTAGTGCAGCAGATCCTACCCTAGTTCTGACGCTGCCTTCCTCTGTGGCTCAACTCACCCATCTTTGCCTTAACTTCCTTTATCTGGTGTGGTATTTATTGTGTTTGGTATTTAGCCCTGATGCACCTACTACAGAACACTGTGCTAACTCTTGCTGTCTATCATGGAAGAAAGACTCTGAATCACAGAGTCACAGAAGGGTTAAGGTTGTAAGGAACCTTGTGAGGTCTGGTCCAACTGCCCTGCTCAAGCAGGGCCACCTAGAGCCAATTGCCCAGGACCACATCTAGATGAGTTCTGAATACCTCCAAGGGAGGCAGCTTCACCATCTCTTTGGGCAACCTCTTCAAGTGCTCAGTCACCATCACAGGAAAAAAGTGTTTCCTGATGTTCAGAGGACACTTTCTGTGCTTCACTTTGTGCCCATCACCTCTGGTTCTGCCATTGAGCAGCAATGAAAAAAACCTGGCTCCATCCTCCTTGCACCCCCCCTTCAGGTATTTGTATGCATTGATGAGATCTTCCTGAAGCCACCTCTTCTTGCAGCTGAACAGACCCAGATCTCTCAGCCTTTCCTCATAAGTTCCAGCACCTTAATTTTTGTGGCTCTTCCCTGACTTTTCTCCAGTAGCAAAACCTGTCTTGACAGGAGAGCCCAGAACTAGACAAACATCTACAAATAGCTGAGAATAAAACCAACATAATAATTATAAAAGGCAAAATAAACTCCCTTTGAGTTAGAGACTTCAGGAGTCTACTGGATAGTTTACCAAGGAGAAAGTTAAGGGTGAAGCTTGATCACAATAGATAGGGAACACAACATCATTGAAGCTCTTGTCAATTCATCAGACAAAAGTGTAACAAGACCAAATGACCCAATTTGAAAGGGGACAGAAGAGAAATAAGTGCAGTGTAATTATTTGTATAACAATGGCAGCAATTAGCTGCTGGAAAATTTACCAAGTGTTCTTGTTGATTCTCCATAGCTGGTGATTAAATCAAGATTGGATTTTTTTGTCTTCTTTGAAGTCTTGTTCCAATTCTTGTAAAAAGTCGTAGGGCCCACGTCATGCAGTAAGACAGACAAAATTATCAAAACAGTCCCTTCTGGCTCTATCATTTCTTTCATTTGTATGAGATGACATTTGCTGTTCTGATGATTAGGCAATTAACATTGCAAAATACCAGAAAATTACTAAAAATCAGCAGTGCTGAAAGCCTTGAGTTAGTCTTTGCCTCAATCTCAGAACAAAACTCTGAACACAAGATCATCACTGGACCTGTCTCTAAAACAAGCCAGAAACAAGACAAAGAATAATTTGGTAGCTTAAAGGACAGTTTGGTGTATCCAGTTTATCTCACATGTGTGCTTATAAGCATTAGTACCTCTATACACAGGCTGACAAAATCTCTATACTGCTAAGCATGATCAAGTGTGGCAGCCAGATTTGATTATAGGAAACTGAAGCTCTCTAATGAAAAAAAATGTCATGGGGTTCTTTATCCCCATAACTTTGAGAAGCACAGTTTCTCAGAGTGAAGAGGTTTGTATTTACTCTGGAGAGGATTTCTTTAAAAAAAAATATCTTTGAATATAGCTGGGAGGCTGAATAAATTGACTAGTGGAGGTCAAGTTGCTGCAGCAACAATGTGTTTGTCTTCTAGAGACAGTCTACCAGATGCAACAAGGAAGAGCAACTTTGCTGAAATAGCTTTGATAATAGGTTTCTGAGGAAGACATCCCCTTGAAAGCAGTGTTCTGATGCCATTTACCAAGATATGCCATGAAAGGACAGGAAGGCATTAGAAAAGAAAATACAACATATGTTAATCATCTGCAATTCAATCACTTTTCTGTATAGCTAGGAAATGAATACGTTTGTGTACTGCTACGCACAAGGCTGTGACCCTTTGTAGACAATCCTTGAACTGAAAAAAATAAAGAAAGCAGCCTTTGTGAGAGCCAAAATAAGCTTCAGAAAAAATCATGTCTAATTTTCAGACTTGACTGCTCTCAAGAGATCAAGAAGCCTGAACAGTTTCCCTGCTGATGAGGCATCCTTAGTACCTTCGTGTTATTTACCAGACCATATCAAATGTCCAGCCCAGATCAAGAACCACAGCACTGTGGGGAAGATTCAATGGCACATGACTGTGGATGGAGACCTGCTCATCAAGAATACGCCCCCTCCTAAGGCAACACCAAAACAAGCAGTTTCAGGGAATACATTGATTTATTTTACAGGCGTGGAGTATAATGTTCCAAAAGCAATGGGCAATCCCATGTATGAAGCCTGTGTCTTTCACTCTGTATAGTATGATAGAAGGAAGTGGGAGCCAAACATGGGCTTCTCCTTGCAACACATCTCTCTTTACACTCAAAGCTGATATAGATACACTCCCATGACTTCTCAGGAACTCTGGCCTCTGGAAGTCTCACAGGCTAGTCAGAAGGATGCCATGCAAAGCCATGAACAGATCTTTTTTAGTTTAATTTAGTGCATACCACCATTCACTGGGAGTAGTCACAGTGTTATAAACAACCACTGCCAAGGACAGCTCTCACCTCACTTAGAAATGGTTTCTCTATTCCTCCTGGCACCCCTGTTTAGAAACTCTCCACTTAAATTGCTTCCAGTTACACACACAGAGGCACAGGAGAGCAATTTCTAGAGCCAGTTTCTAGAGCCCCTGTTCTTAGCTTCTTCAGTGAAAATCCAGATCTAGACTGAAGCTTTTGGAAGATTACATAGTCCCTAAGTACATTGAGATAAGAAGTGCAGAGCCTCAACGGGACCAGCTCCTCATCATCTCAGCCAAGGCTGAAAGAAAGTCCCTTTGATGACAGGCATCATTTCACCTCATTATCTCCAGCCAAATGACTTAATAAATTATATTACAGGGTGAGAAAAGATCCTGGAATTAAAATTTAAGCTATGTTTGTTTAAAAGCTGAGCAAGTAGCAATATTAACGTGTCCCAAAAACCCAAAAAGACAGCTATATCTAACTCCTTTCTCATCACACACACCATCAACTCATCTCTGTGTCCTACTCTTGCCATCACTTGTTTTACCTGCTTCATTATACCTGCTGGAAAGTTTGGAAAAGGAAAGCTTGAAAAAAGCTAAAATAAAAAACCTGTATCACTAATATACCACCCTCAGTCAATAGAAGAAAGTCAAGCAGTGGGGAAGCTGAGACACAACCTAAAAATGTAAATAGAAGAAGTTCTCAGTTAGGTAGATATTCTGCTAGTGAGTCTGCATATAAATTGAGTCTGTCCCAGTGCAGGTGTACATGCACACACATCAGCTGAAAAAAAATCAAGTGTGCCTCCTTGTGGTCACAAAGCAGAGCTGGCCCTCCAGGCACCGACACCACTCAGGCCTTCCCAGAAGGGAGCCAGTGCAGCAGCAGAGAGCCCAGAATTCTCTGGACAAATGGCAGTTATGTTCCAAAAGGGAGAAGGAAACAGTAGGGACAAACACAGAAAGCATGACACGTAGGCAGGAGCACATCAGCCAGGGAGAAGCTACTAGGGGGGAGTTTGGCAGAGCATGGGCTGAGGCTCACGCTGCCCAGAAGCAGAGCATGAGTCCATAATGTTCGGCAGGTACACCTTATACAGAGGTAAATAAGCACAGTAACAATTCTCTTCTTCAGCTAATGTCAGACTTCCGTATGCTTTGCTGTAACTGTTGGCCTGAAGGCAAATGCAGACCAACCAGGCACAACGGGTAGCCTAAAAACAAGAGCCTCCAACAGCAGATTGCAAGCTGAGTGAAGTGGGGCTGTTTTCCCAGAAGAAGAAAATGGTGGCAGAGGAAGGACGGGTGACAGCAAACTTCAAGTTCATTAAGGCAGTAAAGAGAAAGGGAAAAGTCTGTGTTCTATTTCCACAGGAGATCAGACAAGAGGAAACAGACTTACACAGTGCAAGGAAGATTGCAAGCTAAGAACTGGAAATCTCTGAGAGAAAGTCTTTAAGACAAACACCTCTTGAGTTACATCTCATCCTGAGGCTAGCTACAGTATATTCAGCAATCACAACATTTGGAAAGCACAGACAATGTAAAACATGCATAAATACACACAGCATATACAAATTTACAAGGTACAAAGGGAATTCAGCTGAACTTAGTTGTTTTTCAGGGGAAATTAGATGCAAAACTCTTTTCACTTTAAATCTTACATCCTTTCCACTCTGATTTTTCTTTTCACCTCTGATGGGCTTTGTCTATGAATTCTGATAGTGTACAGACAGTACCTGAAATAATCAACTAAATATAGGTAACAGAGGGTGCCCAGTACATCTGCAGAAAACCTGTCACACACTAGGGAATAGTGTCAAACCAAGACCTTTTCTTCATTTCTATGTGGAGCACTGGATCAAATGCAGTCAGACAGAGTAGCTGAAAGTAACTTGTATGTTGTTTAAAAGCCTAAATGCAATGAAATACTAGTCTGAGTCCATTTCCCAGTGAGTAAAAGTGTCAAAAAGCCACCATCAGAGCTGGATCTTATTGGCAGTCCCAGTAGGGAAGCAAGGAAATAAATAGATGAGGAGATGCAATGCCCTGCCTCCTGTGGTACTTGTTATAAAACTTTCTGCAGCAGTAGCTCCAACTTTGGAACACTGAATTTCATTTGCTCCCCACCCACACTCTAGTATGGTTAACCAGACACTTCACTGAGATGTTCTGCCTCTTTCACCCCCAGGCTTTTGCTGCCAGTGAATGTTGCCACTGTATGAAAAGTCAAACCATGAATCTATATTCTTGACTGATTATATGCAACTTCAAACACTTGACTCCATGCCAGATTCATTGCCATTCTGGCCTCAAGCCTGCCATGGCTGCATTTCAATACAGTTATCCTTTTCACTGTGTACAGAAGCATAGAACTCAGTTGAGCACAAAGTTACAGGGTCAAACATCATCAGTTCTGCAGCTGAAGCCTTACCTGCCTCACATCCCCACAGCTCACTCTCAAGTCACTTTATGTATTACAGACAAACAAACACAAAATCAAATCCAAAGCCCTGGAAGACTGGCCTGACAACATGACCATAAAATCAGATTATGTGGCCTTACCAGGCTTGCTCAGGAGCTTTGTGTGAATTTTTGTCTCACATAACACTGAAGAACTCATGTCGAGCTAGTCCAAAAGACATAGACAAGTACTGCTGTAGTTAGTTCTGTAGTCAAGTTGCCAGCCCAGAAATCCTGGTTTCAGATAGCTGCTACACCACAGACTTCATCTGGGAAAATGGGCAAATCCTACTGACTGAAAAGAAGTAAGTATCTCACTTTTCTCCTTTTCTTTCTAGGCTTTTCTTTGCAGAGTTACTCCATTCCAGGCACTTCATAGGGCAAATCCGTTTTAAAAAGTGCTCAGATACAAGACTGATGAGGGAGGATGATTAAGTACTACCAACAGCTAAAGAATGCATTAACTTTATTTCCCATGTTTATCTATAGCTCTCCATAAATGTACACTGCTCTGTGTATCTGTGCTAAAACAAGGAGTGCATATTCTCCTTCACAAACTTACAGAAAGAAATAGTCTATTTTACATTAGCCATCACTAGAAGGTTTCTGAAGCCTTCCCAGTAGTAGTAACAAAATAGTCACAACAGGCTCATTTTCCTCACTAATTTTACTCCCAAGGCACTGAGAAGTATCCTGCTGGTCTGTGCAGTTGAGTTTATTTCTTCATCCTCCTTTCCTCTTCCCTCTCTTT
>NW_009952564.1:3088029-3100484 GCF_000747805.2 Chaetura pelagica | reverse complement strand
TCCCTGTCCTCTTTACAAATCTATATTTTCTCACCTCCTTTATATTTTTGTCTTCCTTTTCATCTTCTGCTCTATAATTCATTCTGGTCTGCGGGGAAACTAAGTCAAAGCAGGACATTTTATGTTTCAACCTGACCACAACAAGATTAGTTGCTCTCATCTCCTCTGAAAATGAATTTGAAAACTTGGGTCTTACTGCCAAAACTGCCCTGTATATGAAAAGAAGCATAAAGCAGAACAGTAGCAAGAATTGACAAAGAGCAAATAATAGACTCACTGAGAACAGGTTGCTTTTGGGCTCTGACACAGGCTCTCCCACCATCCAGAGCTAGGAGAGGACAACACATTTGGCACAGACAAAATTTAGGCTCTGCAGCAGCATTTGGCCAAATAAAACCCCCAAAGTTTCTACACTTCTGAACATCTTTACACATCTTTTCCCTGCAAAAAGGATACACTGGAGTCACAAGAACACTGCTGGCAAGAGAAAAGGTGGCAAACTTTTCCAAGAACCTGCTTTGGGACATGTCCTGGTTTGAGCCACGATGAAGCCAATTTTCATTTTATTGCTCTGCCTGCTACTGTAGGCCCAACAGCTTCATCAAATAAATTGGTGTCACCGTCTGACTCAGGATAGACAACAGCGCTCTCGATCCCCTCCCTCTCCCACCCAGGTAGGGAAGGAGTGAGAGAAAAAGACAGAGACTTGGCTGGATTGAAAACTAAACTACACAGCTTTAATTAAACACTAATGATAAAAGAAATTATATACAATTATATACAAATGTGTACAGAATCCCTATTGCCTCCCCCCACCCCCAGCAACTCCCCCAGCACTCTCCTGAGCTGTGAACAGTCCCAAAAAGTCCCAGAGCTGCTGCTGGAGAAAGCACAGAGCGATGAGGGTCAGGAGAGCTTGAGCCTGGGGGTCAATGGTGATGGATGGATGGAGTCCTCCCCGGGTGCCGGCCATAGACAGAAGAGAAGGGAAGAAGTAGCAGGAAGGAAGTTGTCTTCTGTGATCTCTGACCTTCCTCTGAGCTTATGTAGATATATGGAATGGAATATCTCTGGCCAGTTTTGCTGTCTGTCTAACTCAGCCTCCTACGGGGGGGTCACAGGTCTCCCAGTAGTGTCTGAGCCAGCAGAGTAAAGGTGCGACCCTGAAGACCCAGCAGTTAGAAAAACATTCCAGCTGTTATCAGTCTTAGTTGGAACACTCTGCTACTAGTTAAAAGAAAGATTACTGAAGGAAAAAAAAACAAAACAAATCAGTAACAGGAAAATTGGCTTCATCCTGGCTCAAACCAGGACAGGAAGTTTGCCAAGGAAGGGCCTGGGTGGTAATTTTATACAATCTTCTAGTTAAAGGCAATGTCAAGCCTCCCATTGGAGAGAGCAACCAGAAGCAGGTTGCTTTATAGGCAAACAGCAGGCCAAAAGCAGGAAGGTGCCTGGACAGGGTAGAGACTAGACAAATAGTTCCTGGACAACTCATTAAGAGAAATGCTTCCTCAAAAACTGGTCAGCTAGTTTCAAGTAAACACATTTGTAGTAAGGACTACAAGATTGTGTAGATAATTAACAAACAATATGGAAGTCAAATACAAGCTTTTTGTAAATTCTATTACTAACCTATATAATAACATCAACACTATGTACTATGCATGAAGTTTTGCACAAAAAGAGAGAAAAAAATATAGACTGACAAAAGATTCCTCTCTGAGTCCTCCTTGTTTCTTGTAGATCACTATTTGAAAATAATGTCCCTTTTTTGCCATGTAAAGTAATTTTCATTTTGCTTTTCTAGTTCCTTGTCATTACTGCAGACAGGACAGCTTTGCATGACAGCAGTGACTCATGATGTACAATATAGCAGCTGGTTCCAAAATTTTAATTTCTTTTTTTATATCCTTGGATTTAAAGTCCCATAACAACTGAAAATAATAATAATAATAAAATCCCCAACTAAATTACCATACTGAAAACTTCCACATAATCCTATTTATGCAGAAAGACTTTTCTTACAGCATTGTGTAAGGTTGTTTCCCAGTTGCTTATATTTTAATAAAATACCTTTATTATTATGGAGTGTGCTGGGAATCAGACTTGGAACTTCTCTAACTGCAGGTTAGCAGGGTGCAACAAATATGTCAGTAACAGCCTTTGCTAGTCAGGTATTTTTATTATTTCTTTTCTTTTCAAAATGTTTTGGTTAATTTCAACTCTTGCACATACTTCGATAACCCATTTTACTGATTATATTTTCTTTACCCCAGGTAGAGCGGGGGCCTGGTTTTGCTTTATGCTTCTCAGTAACAACACTTCCATCAAGAATGCTCTAAGAGACGAGCATTTTCCTTGGCAGCGAAGAGGCAAACCATGACGTGTTTCACGCAGGAGACTGTCTCAAAAATAAATAAATAAAATAACTCACCTCATATTTTATCCAGAATCTTCTGAGTCTCATCAGAGGAAATTAAAAAAGAAATTGGCTTCTTGAGAGGATAGATCAGACACCTTAAGGAACAGCTGCAATTTGTGTTACTGAGAAATGAAAATTGAAAAGCAGACTAAAGAGGATATTGGGTGATTTATAAACCGCCTTTCTCCATTCTTTCTGAGTGTCAGTGCATTCAGTAGATCATTGATAGCACCATCTTTAACACAGGATTTTCAAAAAGAAATTAAACAGGCAACAACTCCCTGTCCCGCTTCCTTCCCACCTCACACAGAGCACAAGGGTGTTCCAAGGACCTTGCAGCCCTGCTTGCAAGGCGGGAAGAAATGGTCCCTGCAAACACACTCTGCGAATCCACAGCCCCCACGTAGTGCAATGGGCACCAACTGCTGTAGCTATGAGTGCTGCCTGTGCCATGCACTGGAGAGCTGGTTGCTCCTGAGCTTGTCCAAATGCACAAAGCTTGTTTGTGAGCAAAAATATTAGATGTTACTCCTTGACATTTTGTTGTTTTAGTAATCTAACCCCTTGGAAACTATATCAAGGTCTATAAAGCCATTCAAGTCTTAATCGTGGCAGATACGAATCACTTGTCTCAGTTACCAGTAGGAGCAGAAGTTGCTAGCAACACAGATTTATGACACCAGGATTTAATTCATCAGTATCAGCTCTTCAATTTGATTAGAAATATGGGATTTGAGAACTGACTTACATAGCTGGTTGCAATTTGTGACCTTAACAGGATAGTCAGGGGCTGAGGCTCACAATCTGCTGCCACGCTTAAGTAACAGTTTCACGTTCTCCCTCCTCAGATTAATTGCTTCTTTAATCTGCAAACGCTGACACACATGCGCAGCTGCTCATGCTAATAGGGAGGACGGCAGCCGAGGCTCTATCAAGTTTCATTATACCCTGTGCACTTAATTGTCTTCATCACTGGAAACCATCATTTTATTTAACAGTTTAAATATGGCAGAAATGCCGTAAGCACATTTAAGTATTAGAGACATCTATAAACGAACCAAAATGGTTATAAGAGGAACACATGTAACACTGCTGCGTAAATTTGGTTGCCTAGCACAAGTAGAGGATTTTTCTATTCATCCCTCGTGTCTGTAACCAAAGCAGGGTCAGCATCTGTGATAAAAAGTTTTTTGATTCATTCAGCTTAGCCTGGTGACACTAGCACACTGGGTCAAGTGCACTGTAGCTGACTGTAATTGCAGATATTAATGAAGCTTTGAAAAGGATTCAGAAATTACTCTAAATGTCCATGCTGGCTAGAAACTCATTTTCTCATATAAATATGCCAGATCATCCAAAAAATAATTCACCTACTCAGGTCAAAATGCACAGATAACACTTGAGCTCTTTTATGGCTTATAAAAGTGCCAGGCTTCTCTCTCCTTGGCTCATTATCTTGTTCTCCCCTTCTCATTTGACAGGGGAGCCTAGTGAATATCAGAGCAAAGCAGCCACACACTGATGCTGCCACGCTTTGTTAGAAAATGCCGTTTTCAGAAGCACGCTACAGCTGGCAATGCTGAGGGGAAATCAACTGCTCCCAAAGGAAGCCTTGCAGGTGAGACATTAGGTCCCAGACTTGGAGACATGTCAGAGTTGGATTTCCGTCGTCTCATAATGACCTTCTCCAGAGGGTGGATTTGCCTGTCAGAGACCCGTAGGGCATTTGAGCAGAGGTGCCTTTGCCTCCCCTGTGCACCCCTCCACTCTGCTCCTGATGACATCTATGCTCTGATCACTGGCCTCAAAGATCCCATGGGTCCCAACCTTCTGCCTAAGTCCCCTTTCAAAATGCTTCCTTTATGGATAAACAGGTAAACCCAACACCAACGGACCATCCCAAAAGCAGATGTTGAAGGGCCTGTGCTAAACTGCAGCTACCTGGGGACACCCCATGGGATTACAGCACCTCTTTAACCCACTAGCACATCTCTGTGGGCAGTCTGCCTCATTGCCCACAGAGTGGCAGCCCAGATGCCCAAGGAGAAAGAATGGAGGGGCAGGTTGGGCTCTGGCAGCTTCTCCCACTCCTGCTTTGCCAGCCACACACATACAGAGAACAGAAACTTATACCAGCTGAAATCCTTCTTCGAGCCCAGAGGACTTCTAGCACAGTCCAAAATTTCACTTTTAAGTGTGAAAGTCTGTCTTTTTCTAAAGAACCCAAGCAGGTGTCTCAGCAAATGCTCTGTAGAAAGTCCCTGAGGCATCGTGGTGCCATGTGTCAGCCCTCCACCGCCTCTTCCCTGTGCCAGCCCTTCTCTGCATGAGGAGCTAAGAATGGAGCTGTTCTCCTTCCTCCTGCTAGTCAAACTTTGAAGCATCCAACTGATACTATGCTATTAGCCTTACAGTTATTTAAAGAGTGCCTGTCAGTTTATTATTAATAGTAACAATTACATTATGGCAGTTATAAGACACAACTGAGATTGGGAAGGTACAGCAGCCAGGGGTAGAGATCTGTTCAGGCCTAGTCTGTGCTGGAAGAAGTTTTGAAGAGTGATTATATGGGCAAACCCTTCCAGCCGAGACCTGAAATAGATCTTCCAATCTGTTAGCTGAATGGCTTCAGAGTCAAACTTCAGCAAACACACTCTTCCTCTCAGAAATATCTATTGCCTCGTGTTTAGAGAGGCAGTCATTTATCCATGTCACTTCTGGTCATTTCGGAGCTTGAGGCAGACGATGCTGACATTTGCTTTTGGCACATGGTGCAGGCAATGGCACTCCCTTTTTTTTCCACAGGAAAAACACCACTTCCCAAAGAGAGTGTAGATAACCCACAGAGAGCCACACTTTCTTTGCCCATGTAACTCTTTCTAAACTAGGTCTTTACATGAGCATAAAAGCATTATTAAAACAGCTCATCTAACCAATATTATTTTACTGTCAGAAACTGTAGATGTAGGTCTGAGAAAGAGAATCATCTTCCTAAATAGGCACTAAGGAGTTCATGCTTTAAACGCCTTCTCAAAGAAAGGAAACTGAGGCAGAAAGCAGTTTAAAAACTCCCCTAAGGTCATGCAATAAATTTATGCAAAACATTATCCCACCTGCATTTTAGCCCATGGCACAGATGACATGGAGGTAGCAATTTAATAAGCTATGAGCCCCATCTGTTCATTATTGTCTCAACTGGAGATTGTCATCCCCAAAGCTGAGCCACATTAATTGATTACATGAATGCTCTTGGTTTGCCCCAATGCAAAGGCAGTCAATTTAATTTAAATTCTTGTTGGAGGAGATTTCAATTTGCTGGCTGACTTTATGCTGAGGCAGACCAAGAGGACTCACATAAGTTTCATAACCCTCTCCAGCTACATCTGACAGAGCACATCTGTCCAACTCCTAATTCTCTGGCAATTTTGAAATCAAAACAAATAAAAGGGGAAAGTAGTAAAAAGGAGACTTTTCTTCTGGCACTACCAAGAGCTTTGAGCATAACAAAATTTCAGGTAGCAGAATTTCCCAAATCTAATAGCATTTCTTCAGCCTGAAGTTTTCCCTGTCCTGAAGCTTCTCTAGTTTGCTTTCCAGCATCACGATTTTTTGCTTTCTTTTCATATTTTAACACGATTAAAGAAAACAGAACCCGCTTCATAGTTTTGTTACAACTACCAGCACTAGGCACAGAGTATCAGAGACACAGAAGCTACAGGGGAGGGAGAAAGGAGAGGGAAAGCTCTTAAAAACTCTCCCAAATGCTGCATCCACTCTTTTTGACATTTTAGTTCATCAAAACTTCACTAATGATACTAGAGGCTGCTAAAATATTCTCTCTTACTCTTTTATTTTTATTAGTGGCTGGATTGTGATTAGATTATGGCTGACAAAGACCAGCTGCTTCCACAAGTAACTGCGTTATCATTAGAGGCAGCCACAACTAAAACCACTATGTATATAAAGGGGTCACAAAATTAACTGTATTTTTTTAAAGATAAACTGCATGAGACACCAATTCACCTGCACCCTTCCAGTGTTAAAAAATAGACCTGCAAGTCCTCCCTATGAACTTTGCTCCCAGTGTATCCATTGAAGAATCCACTGACCCTCCAAAAACACCATTTCTCTATTCTGCCCATAAAAATGAGGTTTCTTTTTGTGTGTTGGCCCTGTTCACTAAAGAAATAGTGTTTTTATTTTTTTTTTCCAGTTTAAACATAGCCTTAAATTTTAGCTCTTTGTCCTAGCAGTTACAGTCATGCTTTGTTTGCACTGGGGTTATTTTTCTCTTATTCTTGGGAAAAGGTAGAAAAAAAACCATGCAAATTCCGTCTCCTAAACAAAAAGACACAAGCACAGACACTTGAGATGTTTTGACATTACCAAGAAGTGCAACAGTAAATAAAATTAACAGATGTTTGCAGGCAGCTGAACAAGGTGGTTTGAAGGTACCCAAACTAATGCAAACAGCCCATTTCTCTTTCTCTTCCATCTTCTGCCCCATCACTTGACCGTAATAGCCCTTTTGCTGTTCATCACTCTCTCTCCCCATCAATTTTCATTGCCCTCCACAGCTTCTTTATTGCTTTTGTTGTCAAACCTACAACTACCTTTAGTTCAGATGTTTGCCATAAATCCTGGCAATAGACATCTAACCCATGAAGAATATAAATAAATTGGCTAGTTTTAAGAGGCACAAGGTGATAATGTATTTTTTCATATCCACAGATATAGCTAATATCTCCACATCTCTGTTGGAAAACTGACATTGCACTAATGCCCTTACTCTGTTTGTCTGTCCCCTCTGCAGTTATTTAAGAAGTGAGCATGTTTTCATGTAGTAAATAAGGACCAAACCACCATGTGACTTAAAACAGTCACCAGCAAAGAAAATTTTTCAGCCATTCCCTTTTTTGCACTGTTTTACTACAAACTACCACAAAAAAAAAAAAAAAGTTTGATTTTAACTCGAACAGAACTACTGAACTACTGTAATTTTCAAAGATTAAAAAAGACAAGACTTTTAGTTTCCAGGGAAAAAAAATAAATACCAAAACCATTGCCTCCTTTGGCTCGGTTATGGTGCTTTTTTTCTATTTCTACACCAATATAACAGCACTGACTTTACGTGGATGTGAGGTTTACTCCAATACAAGCAGTAGAGAAAAGTTAAGTTCTTTCTGCAGGTCTGTCTGTGCCTCAAGCTGAAACGTGGCTGGAAGCAGGGTCCAACAAAGAGTGCCCCATAAGCCACGTACCCTTTCACCACAGTGCCACAGCAGGGCCAAACTGATGGCTCGTTCCCAGCCCTGCCTCATCTACCTGGACTGCAAAAATAAAACCTAGGTCCACACCATGTGTAAAGTGATATTAATAATGAGCAAGTCTGGCCTTATAAGAGACTATTAGATTCATGTTTATCTGTCATACCCAGGAAAGTTCAGGTCTCTCCCGCCAGCTGAAACTCTGCATGTTTTGGGGTAAAACCTCTGTTTTGGTTAATAGTTCTGCAGCAGAAGACCTGCCATTCTCATGAACACGATGTCACGATGATATTCCCAATAGCCTGGACATATGGTCACAAGCTGAAAGTGCAGCCTCAATTGACAGTAACAAGACAAAGCTCTAGCTGCTAACAAATCTCGAGAAACACAGCCCAAGTATCACCAAAACTCTCAGAAGCCAAATAAAAAGTTTTTTTAAAAAAAAAACAAAAAAACAAAACCAAAACAAAACAGTTTCAACCACCATTTACTTTTATTTTGAGGGGCAGAGGGATGAAAGGGAAGAATAGAGGGTAGAGCTCAGCTCATTTTCTGGTACTGTGGTGCTCCTAGGACATGGAAAGACAAAGTTCTAAAGATGCACCAGCTGAAGGACAGGAGAGCAGCAGACCCATACGTTCATGGAGGTCTCTTCTCCTTTTGCTTTTCATTTAACTTGACCAAAATGACAAGCTATGGCAACCCCTGGCTGCCAGGGAGAACTCCCAACAGCCCCTACCTTCTTCCCATCCTCCCACTGGGGCAGGAGCCTGCGTGAGAGGGATGGCAGTGTCCCTCATGGCTTCCATAGCCCCTTGTCCTCTAGCAAGAATGCCTGGCCCATGCAGCTGCACCCAGAGCTGCCACTTTTGCCTCTGCAAAGCAACAGGCAGTCAAGCTGGTGGCGGGCGGAAAGCTGCTTCCCTAAAGGCATTTGACAGAGCCTGGCTGCTCTAGAGGAAGACAGCTTCAAGGGGACAAGCAGACTCACCACATCCCAGTGGCAGCCGAGTCCCTTTCCTTCAGAGAGGTGCAGGGACCAGTGATCCTGCATCCTGATGGCGGCAGTTGTCAAAGCAGTTGCTGTTGCCATCCCCACAGGCCGCTGGTTGAGTCATCCTGGCAGCCGACCACACTACCAATGTGTTTAAGCAGCACAGACAGATGTGTACATTTGCAGATACTTCAGCAGGTAGCTTGGTGCTGCTGCAAACCCATCGTTTCTCGTGCCAGGTCAGCACCCAGCTCCCTTCCAGTCTCCTCCACCCAGGCAAGTGCTCAGAGAGGTTATGACTGAAGTGGTCACCACCACCTCAGACTGTGATGACCTGCAAGTATAAACCACAATGATGTTTTTCCCTCCCTACTTCCCCTTCTACCTGAAAACACTATTTCACTGCAGCTACTTAGGCACACCTATGATACGGGGCTTGAGGGGAGAGGGGAAAGGCACAATATTAATTCAGGAAAACCAAAAGAGAGAGTGGAATAGGGATTGGAAATATTCCGGTCTTAACAAAATGTGATGCACAAATGGAAAACATATTAATTACTAGGAAATAGTGTTTAATATTTGAAATTTACATTCACTTTTGAGAGTTCAAAATGGAAATGCAATTCAGCCTCTTAGAGGTACTCTCTCTCACTATCCTTCCCTCCCAACAGGAAGAGCTGCCAAAGACCACCAGCATACCCCATCACACTCCCTGAGAGCTGGGTGCTGCAGAGCCAAGCCCCCTCTCATTCCCAACCTCTCCCCCCCAGGTTAATTTGACTCCCAGGGGACGCCCACTCCAGTCCTGAAAACCTGATGGAGGAGAGAGGCTGTGTGGGAGGTGACTGCAGTTAACCAGTGGCACACAACAGCCATTTTGGGAACTAGGCAATCTGTATAGGATAACCAAGGTCACCTTCCACCACACTGTCCATCTGGCTTATGCAAACTTTGCCTGGTGTCACATTTTAGGTACCACACAGTTTTTACCTTCACGGTGTCACATACAGATTAGAAGCCACCACAAAAGGCTACACAAAAGCCTCTGCTTTTTGCTCTGTTATCAGGTACCTGCCACTGCCCCTGCCTGATTTAAAGACTGCCTGGTGCTGGCTGCATCTGTAATGCAGTCACTGGTGATGAATTGTGATGTCACAAGTGCTAGATCGCAGCACCACTGAAGGAATTGGGATGATGAAGGGGAAAGAATGCCTGCATTTACACACGAATGTCTTCATAATCAGCAGGGACAGCAAGGGAAATAGAATTAGGCAGGCAAATAAAATTAGCATTATTTGGATACTAACTGGAAGAAACGTGATGCTTTTAAACAAGTGCATGTGGTGTTTCCTGGAAAAGGTTATTTCATGCTGATATGCTGGTGACAGGCTGGGCAAAGCAAGAAAAGGGAGAGCTGAAAAGAGGCTTGGTCTCCACAGGGGATAACACGGGTATAGAGAGCATTGCTTTCTGCACAAGCTTTTGCTCCGAGGAGAAGCAAGGAATGTAAATCCTAACAGACCAAGGTGACTGAATGTTTTTTGTTTATTCTGGAGAGGGCTGAAACTCAAGGCTGAACAGACCAGGTCTGCAAGAATTTCCTCACGCCCCCTTCCCCATGGCCTCATGGAAAGGATATCAGCCTGAGGAGCTGTGCCTAAACTCCAATTTCTGCAGCTTACCCTTTCCCCTTCCACCTCCTGGCTTCACCTTTTAGAGGAGGATGTCCATGAGACAGAGGTGATGATTTCACTCTGTGACACATGTACCCAATTTCACCTGCTTCTGTCGTACAGACACTGCCAAGAAGCACTTCCATTGGCATTTTTTTAATCCATACCCAACTGGCATCCACGATGCACCACTCTCTGCTTCCTCCCTCTCATCTCCCTTCGGGTCTCACAGAGCAGCTGCTGCTGCTGATCACAGGATCTCTGCTTTTGAAGGCAGCCTGGGATGGACTGCCTCCTTTTGGCTCTCTGGGAATACAAAATAATAACATGGTTTTTACTTTTGTGAACAGGAACCATTCAAAAGACACGGTGCTCCTGACAGCTCCTGGAGAAATAATGTCGCAGTGATAGGTTTCTTTTTAAAGCCTGGGCCCCTCCTGGTGCCCACCCGTGATCCTCAGCATTATTAGGAGATGTTTACAATTATTTCAGGGACTGCAGGCTCCAGGCTTTCAGTCTGCAGAAGAAACACAGCTTTGCATTGAGCACTGTGCTTTGTTGAGGCTGTGCAATTTGGTTAAAAAATAATAATAGACAAACTATCTGATGAAGGAAAAATCTCCAGCAGTGTGGAGGTGCTTTTGAATAGCAACTTCATGATCCCTAGCTTCAGGGCTATCATAGCACTAGTTAGAGGCAATAACTATCAGAAGACCACCTGGCATTAGAGCCCAGGATAAGTACCTTTACATAGTTGTGCTAATAATTATGTTTATACATTTCCGTACATAGCCAGCGTTACGCAGGATTTTGAGGTTCTGCGTTATTCTTCCCATTCTTGCTATGAATTCCCCATGGTACTTGAGAAGGACAGTTATTTGCATGAAGCTCATTTACTTTTATTTTGGAGGTGAAGACAGTACTTTTCTGCCTCACAGACCCTGGTGCAGCGACTGTGAAGCTGCTGGGTGAAAAGTGCCGCAGAAATAATAAACGACCATTGTCAGATTCACAAACTCTCTAGGAATCCTTATCTACAGCCTCCCAGACTAATTTTGCCTTTTGATATACACAATTGATTTCTGAACTGTCCAATGTGAAACAACCTAAAGGGAGCTGGCTTACAGAAAGAGGTGCTTCTTATTCCTTGTTCTGTTGAAACTAAAGCTGTTGCACTGAATCAGTCACAAATGCTCCACACTTGCAAAGGGTACAAGCTGCTCCTAGAGCTCCAGGCTACTTGGGAAGTTAAAATCTTTTTCTAGTCATCTGAGTGATCACCTTCAACCATGTCCCCAAACTCCACTGTTGCCAGCCCCAGAAGCTTTGCAGTAAAGGACAAGTGAGGTGAAGAATGGGCTGAGAGCAGCCCTGAGGAGCAAGACTTGGGCGTGTTGGTTGATGAGAAGCTCAACTTGAGCCAGCAATGTGCACTTGCAGCCCAGAAAGCCAACCGTGTCCTGGGCTGCATCAAGAGAAGTGTGTCCAGCAGCTCAAGGGAGGTGGTTCTGCCCCTCTACTCAGCTCTCGTGAGACCCCACCTAGAGTCCTATGTCCAGTTCTGGAGTACCCAGCATAAGGGCGTGGAGCTCTTGAAGTAAAGCCAGAGGAAGGCCACAAAAGATGATCAGAGGGACGGAACAAATTTCCTATGAAGACAGGCTGAGAGACTTTGAATTTTTCAGCCTGGAGAAGAGAAAGCTCCAGAGAGATCTTTTAGCAGCCTTCCAGTCCCTGAAGGGGCTACAGGAAAACTGGGGAGGGGCTTTTTGCAGGGGCATGTAGGGAGAGGACAGAGCATAATGGTTTTAAACTGGATAGATTCAGATTAGGTTAATATATAGTTAAGGAAGAAATTATTTACTGTGAGGAGGGTGGTGAAACACTGAAATAGTTTGCCCAGACAAGCTGTGGGTGCCTCATCCCTGGAAGTGTCCAAGGCCGGGTTGGATGGGGCTTGGAGCAACCTGGGCTGGTGGGAGGCGTCCCTGCCCATGCAGGGAGGTTGGAACTAGGTGATCTTTGACAACCCGAACTATTCTATGAACTGACTTGGGGGGGGCCGAGCAGCAGCTGTGCAGAACCGCCCCCGTCCC
>NW_009952564.1:3081856-3087954 GCF_000747805.2 Chaetura pelagica | reverse complement strand
TCGCTGCCACCCGGACACCTGCCCGCAGCCAGGCCCGGGGCTGGGGGGGCGGGACACGGACCTTTCCGGCATTCCAAGGGGAAAGGAGGCGGGGGGAGGGGGGAAGAAGGGGAAAAAAAAGGGAGAGGAAAGGCAGGCGGGGAAGGGGGAGAGCGGAGCGGGGAGGGCTCGGGGCGGCTCCGCCGGGGCTGCACTGGCACCCAGCGGCCGCGGGGCGAACGCGGGGCCGGTGCGGGAGCGGAGCCTCCTCAGCGCCCTGGAGCCCCTTCCCGAGAGCTGAGGGAGCCGTGAAGTTCTAACCATCCTTTGGCAACAAACAAACAAATTCCAAAAACAGGAAGCTCCCACCACAACGCCCAAACGAAAAACAAGCCCGCACCCCTCCGCCCCCAAGGTCTCAGCCTCAGACCCCTCTGGCCCTCACGAATGCCTGTGCAAGCCAGAAAAGGGAAAGTTTCTAGGGAAAGGACACACAGATTTCACCCTTCGTATTGCACCAGACCTCATGGTGTGGTATTCTCACTGGAGATGAAGAGGAAATTAAGCCTTGCTGGTGAAAACTGAGCACCTGGAGAGGTACCTGCTTAAAAAATGTTTTCAGATTCACATAACTGTTTTTCAAGGGGCTGAGAATAAATCTGTCTTTTTGCAAGATAAGAAACATTTCACAATTCATTTCTAAGAGACCAAGTTAAATAGTTCTGCACAACAAGGGCAATGTTTCCATCAGAGCCCCAGTAATAGATGCTCTATACTGAATAGTCTTATGTAGCAATGACAATATAATCAATTGATGGATGAGTTAAAATCTTTTAGGACTCACTCAAAACACACTCTGTATCATAGTGCGTGTCCATTTTCCAAATAGGCTGCATCCATCAGTAATGCCAAACAAGGGAAGAGGTATGGAAAGGCTTCTGAAATAATGAAAGATACTTTGAATGTATGAAGCTTTTCTTTGCTTTTCTACTGTGCTTAATCTTTCCCAGCCAATCCAGTACAGCCATTTGCCTTACAGAAGTCTTTTATAATATGGAGAAATTATGTAGGAGGGAACAGGGATATGGGAATTAGATTATACCCATAACCCAGATCCATCTGGAACTGGCTGTTTTATGAAGCCAGGAGAGATCATACAATTTCCTCACCTTTCTGCTATCATTTTTCTGACTTATCTTAAAACTCTCCTTTGTCCCAGTTGAAACCCACCTAGGACTGGAAATGAGAGGGTTGTACTAACACAGAGACTATCTAGTCTGGGTGAAAACAGAACTCATTCATCCTAGCAGTACCCTGATACATTTGGCAGACTGGCAGATTTGGGAATTAGACAATACAAGTTTTGAACCTCATTTTTTCCACACCAAATTATACATCTGAGTTTTATCCACCACTGCCCAGTGCTGCAGTTGGCTATGTAACTGCCTCTTCCTAATGAGCTGAAGCTCTGCACTTCTTCTCATCTGTATGGTTTTGTACTACGGGTACAAGGATTAGCAAGGAAGTAGGATTTATATCTCATTTGAAAGATGAACAACTTACCATGTCATGTTTTCTACCACTGGGAAAATTAAGCCAAGTGCCATGCACTACAGTGCCCTGTGAACTCCCTTCAACATACAGGGCTGGAGAACAAGTGGGTTTTACCCCAAAATCCCTGTATCTAGATCTAGTGAACAGAAGATTAAAGTGAATCCCAGAATTTAGGAGGCTATACTGAGAAGAACCTCCATCATTGCCTGCTGAGAGAGAGATCCTTGAGAAGTAAACATGTACCTGGAGGCAGCCAGAAACCTCCCATGTCCTGTGGGAGCAACATCTCCCACACTCCTTTGCTCAGATGTTAGGGCAGGAGCAAGGAAAACTCCCTTTTGTGTTTCTGTTGACTTCATTCAGCTTGAAAGTTAGCTGCAGCACCCCTACCAAATCTTTGGCTGAGACAGTAATACAAGAAGAGAGACAATTTCTCAAGCAGGCTGAAATTTCAGCCATTAGCATTGCTCCCACACATTTGAACTCCCTTCTCCCAATTTATTTTTTCATTCCTTTCTCAAGTACCATGACAAGGCAGCTCCTTGTTTTTAGTATTTCAGTTACTCCCTCGCAGCACTTCAGCTGCTGGGCCCCCCCACAAAATCAGGATAAAGAACAGTGTTCATCATTTACTTCAGTCTATCTGTTGCCCCCTCCCAGGCTTGCAACATGACCGAAGAGGCACAAGCACTGACGAATCCCACGCTGTCACAGAGGACAGGCTCAGCAGCATATTCTGACAGCCTTCACAAACACTGCAGACTGCTTTTCCATGTTCAGGAGTCTTTATCCCAGTAAGTGGCCATGGAGGACCCAGCTCCATTTGAGAAGGAAGGCTGCAAAGGAGCCCTGAGACACAGGCGAGCCCAGCACAGCAAAAGGGGCTGCTGCTGTCCTTGGTCCTCCCCATAAGTGTTACTACTCACACTACCCACATTAATAGCCAGTTCCAGATATGGTGACCAAGGCACAGAAGGAGGATGGTCAGATATTTCCAACCTGGGCTGCGTTTAGCATCATTAGCTAATTAAATCAGTGGCCAGCTAGCTGTGGGTTAACTCTTCTACTTCTGTTTGTCTAGGCTTGAATTGGACTGTTTCCTATTAAAAACTGAGAAATACACATGTGTAATATTACCTATAATATAGTAAATATAGCTGTTACTTATTTCTACAAAAGCCTGTTTCTCTAGCAGAAGTCCCTGTCATTACTGACTCCCCTTCAGCCAGCCTGACTCCTGCACCAGGAACCACATTTACCTGCAGCCCAGGAGGCATCAGTCACTTTGCTATCGATACCCTCACAATAGAGACTTACAATGGTAGAAATTGTTGCTCAATTAATTGCCAGCTAGTTCCTGCCAAATTGCCTGCAATAGTTTTTCCTTTGGCATGGAAGGAAAGAATAAGGCCCTTTAAAGTGCTCTGAGGTCACATTAGCCTCACACACACTCCATTACTCCTGACCTTGTTGGAAGTTGGAAGCACAAATCGGATATTTGCCTTGGGCTGCTGTCCTCTGACAGTACACAAAGACTTGAGACTAAAAGAGGGTCCCTGTTAGGAGAGCTGGGGCAGCCAGGGGGGAAAGCGTGTTCACAGATGCTAGAAACGCAGTCCTTGAGCTCCAGGGACTCACTTTGAGGGACCAAGGCAGCCGAAGAGAGAGGAGCAGCCAATGGTTGAAGGACAAGAAAGGGCTGGAGGGAAGTGAGGGTGTCTTTTTGTGGGGTAGGAGAACACCAAGTGTGAGGGTGGTAATTCCCGTAGCTCTCTGTCCCAGGCATTGGCCAGGCCTCTTCACCTGGGGAGTGGAGCCAAGAGGAAAAAAAGCAAACAACAGCGGTTTACTCTACTGCACTGCCATGGGATTGCTCCGTTGTGAGAGTTTCAGGAGGATGAGCTTGAGGAGCAAGAAGTGCTCACTCTCCTTTCCAAGAGAACCAAGGAGAAATGTAACTCCGCACACCCCAGAAACACAACAGTGTGTCTCTCCCTTCCAAGCACAAACTGGGTGATCTGGGGTTACTGTCCTTCTTACTGTCAGGAATGCATAATGGAACCATAACCTCTAAAGGCAAGAATCTCATTAAGTATCCAAAGAATATGAGAAGCCTTTGTTGGAAACTGCTGCAAAAATACTGTCATACCAGGTTGCTGAAGATGTTGAGTAAGAATCTGCTCTATTGTACCTTCCTGTGAAAGCATTTCCCCATTAACTTCCCTTGGTGGCAAATGAAGAACTGAACATAGCAAAACACTCTGTGAAGCAATGAACTTTGCAAAATTTTCATTAAAAATGTTTTTAAAAGGTGGCATTTTTCATGCAACATTTCAGTCTTGATTTTGGAATGGGTTTCAATGAAAAGCTTTGAAATGGAATTTGCCTTTTAAAAATGAAAAAACTGAACATGAAAAATAAATCTTTTGATATTTTTACAATGCAATGTGACAAATGAGCCATTTCTCTCATTGCCAATTTGCTGAAAAATATTTTTAACAAATCATTCCAAACACATATTTTTCCAAAATATTGACACTTTAAAAAACTTTCATAGGTTTGAGGTTTTTTTTAACGTAGCTCAGTAAGGACTACATTTTTAGTGATTTATTTATTTATTATTTTTTTATTGCAGTTTGCCACAGATTCCAATCATACAGATACTCATGATTTTTAATTAATTGCTTTACCACTCCTGGCTGTAAAAAATGTCAGAAATATAAATGAAATGTCAACTAACACACTGCATTCTACTTCTATTCTAGGGAACCAAAAAAAGAAAAGAGGAGCTGCATTGCAAACTCCACCTTCCTCTAAGTGAGTTCTTGGTAGGTGTGAGAATCTACAAAGGATATATTCTCATTTCTTGTAATAATTACTCTACTCCTCAGGGTTTAGCAAGAATATCTGAACTTTGTGGTTTTCACGCCCTTCCAGAAAGCTACTTTTACACATTTTCAGATACAAATTTATCTCTACTGGTTCAATTCAAAAAAAGGGGAGGAACAAAAAAATACAAGAGAAAAAAAAGAAAATGATGGGGGGAGGGAGGTGGTACAGAATAAATTCAATACAGTATAAAAACATAAAATGCAAAGCCGTTCTAATTTAAATAATTATTGTAAGTAAATTAATAAAATCCCCTGTTTTTATTACTATAAGTGCTCCTTTATTTAGTGTGTTATTTTAGTGCTATTTCTACCATGTCCCACGAACACAAACACAGGGATCACCATACTGATCCACCTAAATATAGCACCTTCCAGCTGACAGTGACAGGTACCGGGTGCCTATTATTAAACTGCAAGAGAATGGCAAATGATGAAACAGTGAATCCTTCTGAAAACCTGAGCAGGCTCCCACTGCCAGCTGGTTTGAATGGAGCCAGGTTGCTTTGGGATGGTAAGTGTAGGACTCCTGACACCCTGGGATCTTAACCTTCAAAACAGAATGAGGGAGCCCAGGCAGCAAGGCAATAGGACCCATGGTGTTGTCTGCTTCTGCCTCCAAAGAAGCTATGTCAGTAGGTTTAAGAGTAGCAAAAAATCCACTTTACTATCCTCAAACGTTGGCTCTCATGGCTATTTACAACAACTTGGGAAGTCAGCACAGCATTCAATTATTTCCCTGCTCCTTCAGAAAGTTAGAGGTAAGACAGAAGGTGAGAAACACATAAAGACAAAACATTACCGGGATCTGCACAATCTGCTGGGAGCAAAGCACCACTATATTGCCCCATTCACAGCATTATCTGTCTTTCCCTCCCAGCTCACCCACTGACTTGAAGCAATTTCAGTTTTAATGAATGCTTAAATTCAAATATCATCTCAGAACTATCCAAGACTTTGCATACAAATACTTGGTTTATGCCTTTTGTGCAAGGTGGCATCCTTTTCAGCCTGATTGGGAAGAAACACAGCCAGAACCTCAATGGGTATCAGCACAGCCTGCATCGCTCCATTTAAAACATTTGTACAATGCACATCAACATCACAGGTAGTTTTGGTGCCTCAGTTAAACAGAGTCCTGCTGGAGATGAAGCTCACAGTCAATTCTTTCCTTGCTGGGAGTGGACTGAGGCATCCAGCAAGCTCTGTACAGCAACTGGAAATTCAGAAATGTTTTCATTTGCAATTACTCTGATTGCTTTTCTCCTACAAGAGAAAAAAAATATCCCTTAGTTCTGTCCTTTGTTCCTTCTTACATTTGTTATTTTACCTCTGTCCTCCAGCCAGCCTTAATAATCTTCTCTAAAAAGTGAAGTAGCCTGAAAGCCAGAAGAACAGAAGTTTTTATGTGTGTTTGAATATGTCCCCATCTCATGGAAACCTGAGGCTGGCTGCAGAACATTGGCCTGAGTCGTCGCAGAGCAGAGGTATAACTCATGCTACACAAAGACAAGGAGAAAGAGCACGGGAATTACATTGATGGATTCACTCTCTAATTGTTCATTAAGATAATGAGAACAAGCTATTGGAAGGATTTCTGAAAGAAGCATATTTGAAGGAAGGACCCCAGAGAGGCAGTCAGGAGGCTTTAAAGCAAGAAATTTGGAGATTAGGGAA
>NW_009952564.1:3050338-3081403 GCF_000747805.2 Chaetura pelagica | reverse complement strand
AAAGAGAAGGTGCAGGAGACAATGCTCAGAGGACGGCGGAGGCAGGGAGGGAGATGAGCCACCCACTTGCTGAGGACAATGGGGAGGGAAGCCTCCAAGGGAGCTTTTTTAAATAATCTTTTTACTAAGACACCTGGAGCAGACCTTTCCCTCATGTCAGGCACTGCAGACTGTGTCCATGAGCACTTCTCTTCCCTCTGCAGAAGACTCCCGTCAGTGCAGGGCAAGAGAAGAAGGGAGTGAGAGGGGCTCAGTGGGGAGGGGACACAGGTGCCCTCCATGTAGGAAAAGCCTTGGCAGTGGGAGGAGGTGGGAAGGCAGCTGTCGGTGGGACTAAGGTCCATGCTGGGTAATTGCCCCTGTCCTCACCACACCTTCTTCTTGCCACCCCTGACCCTCACTCAATTAAAACCACCCTGCTTGAAAGGACATCAGCAGAGGTAAATCAAAGCAGAGGCTGCAGACACGGAGCGGAGTTTGATGGCTGCTATGTGTCAGCTGAGGAGGGTGCCCACCATGCCCAAGGAGTGTGGTAGCTTGTCCCAAGCCCAATATATGCTCACACAAATGCTCCAGCAGCCACTGTACTTGCAGTCAACTGACCACAACAACCCTCATCCTACCCACACTCCACTTTCCTTTCCCACACACCACATCCCTCAACCAGAAGCATCTCTCAGCAGCAGACTATCCTCTCTCTTCTTACTCCCCTGGCATGCCCAGAGGGACTGGTGTTGTGGCTTCCCCTACCACTGCTCCCCTGTGTGGGCAAACAGGTATTTGATGAAATACCCTGCCTGATGGCAGTGCTCAGTGCTCAGCTCTCATCTATCACCTATCAGGCTCCCCATGGGCAGAGCTCTGCTCTTGCAAAACACCTGCATGAGCTCCTCATGACTCTTCAAGTGAGGACCTCTCTACCCCCCGTGTGAGCGTGAATTTTACAGGCAGCTCACAGAAGGAAAGGAGGAAAAAGGCAGCTCCTTTGTTCTCCTCAGTGCAGCAGCTACCCAGGGAGCAGGATGGGCCTGGCTGTCAGAGCATATGCAGTGGCTGGCTGAGGTGCTTCATTACTTGGATGAACCTGTCTCACAGCTGAGCCCATGGAAGGCAGATGAAATGCCAGCACACCATGCAGCAACCTGTCACTGCAGCATGGCTTCTTGTCCCTAGTGCTTCACACAGAGACAAATGATGAACCAATGCCTGATGTGTTCCCACACTATCAGCTCTACCAAGTTTTAGTGCATCTCTCTAGCCAGGTTGGAGCTAAAAACCTTCTCCAGGGGCTTTTGAAAACCTGGGCTCAAGCTTCATGACTGAGACACAGAGCTGGTGGTCATGCTCACCTCTTCATCTACCCAGCCTGCATAATGCAATGAAGGGTTTGGCTACAATACAGCAAGATTGCCCTTTGAAACTACTCAGACCTGCAGCAAATCCTAAGACATGGCAGCACCTTAAAATTCTCCTGGAAATGAAATATTAAAAGAGGCTCTGGGATATTCATATGAAGTTTCCAGGAAAGGAAAATGGAAGAAAAAGAATGGTAGGTAGGAGGATGAAGGGACCTAGAGAGATTAAAAGAATTAAAAAAAAAGAAAAAGGATATCCAGAGGAGAGTGTGAATGTCGCTGAGAGCAGAAGAAGCAAGTAAAAGGAAGGATGAGAGAAAGGAGCAGAAGAGTGCTAAGTCAAGGAAAGCCCCAGAGCAAGTCAAAGTAACATGTAAAAGAAAAGGACACCAATCAACAAATAGGTATTGTAACATACATAGCAAAGGGATAAGACAATGACCAAAAAGCACAATTTAAAAGGGAAGAGAGGGAAGATACAGGAGAGGGAAGTGAGGAAAATGTGAGCCACAATACATGAGGTAAAAAGCAGTAGGAAAGGTAATGCAAAAGGAGGGTGGATTTCTGTTAAAGCTAAAAAGCTAAAGCAGGACCTTTAATGGAAGGGAGGAGCCTGTTTCACTGCAGAGTGGCATCCCAGCAGTGCTGAGCTCTGCTTTGGTATTTGTTATTTCACTTGCAAGCCCTGGCAAGCCAGGTGAGTCTGGGCAGAAGGTGCTCTCCTCCTGCACTCACTGGAGAGCAGGGTGTCACAGAGCAAGCGTGGTACCAGGGACCTCTGCAGGGCCACCCTCTCTCTGCCTCTTCTGGCCTCAGGCATGTACGAGCCTGCCAGCCTGCTGTGATCTAGCAGCCAATAAAGCAAAGGGCAAAAATTGTTTTGTTCCTCATCTGAAATTCCTGTTTTTCAATTTTGAGGCTACAAGCTCATTTCTTACTGATGACCTATATTTCCCTAATAGAGCCAGATTATTAGCAGCACCTACATGAGAGCCTTTTCAGATGTAATCTTACCTTACGTTGAGGATCATTATATTCCCATTATAGCAAGTCTGAAACACTTTCATGGTCTTTTTTTTCCACATCTCTGAGGGAAAAGAATCCAAAATTCTTCAAGCATCTTCTGACAAAATCACTAGCTGTCAAAAATATATTAGTTTTTCAAACATCTCCACAGCAAAACTAATCTAAATTTTAATCCAATATCAGTCTGCTAGTCCTCAGCTCTCCTTGGCCACTTTCATTAGATGGAAGAAACATCCAAGACTGGTGTGAGAAGTTTATTTGCCGAAACCCACAAACTGGGGAGGAGATAAACTCCTGTTTCTCTCCTGGTCATTTGGTTCATCTTAAAGACCAAGTGAAGATATGACACCACCACCCATGCCTGACATCCTTGCCAAACCAGGGAGGTGTAGTCTGATTCCTCTTCTGTCAGCAAAGGTGCCCTTCACATAAAGGCTAGTTGAAAATCTCAGCTATGAGGGGAAAGCATCACTTCTTTCCCATCCTAGTCAAAGAGAATAACCCTGCTTTACTAAGAAATCCTTTCAAAAATAAGTTCCACACCAAAAAAGAAAGGAAGAAAGGGAATGTTCACCTTCCAAAGAGAGGTGCTGGCAAGCTGGAGATGCCTGAAGGTAAAAGGGCAGTTTGAAGTACCCGAGGAAATAATTAAAAGAGAAGCACACACCTGGTGGATCACATGAGAGCAGAGGTTGTCAGATGCAGAGAATATCTACATCTATAGCCATGATTAATTGTCAGAGTAATGGGTTATTTGCCAATCTAGAATGCACAAGTGTTGAAGTGTTGTGCAGAAATGCCATTAATCTCCCTTGATGGGTACATTATTTCCACTGAATTCTACCTGACATTTCAAGTTGCTTTCAATATATTTTATTGTATATTTTTTCACATTTTCAGTGCTCTATTGCCAAAGATTCTGAATCATCAAAATTAATCAGCTACCTGGAACAGAGCCAGATACAACAAATAAAGAAACAGGAGCTTTGATATTTTCTCAATCCTAGGTGGATGTGTAAATCATATTTACTGGTATGGGAAGATCTGGGGCTGCTCAGAGAAGGGAAGGAAGGCAAGGAAGGGAAAGGAAGGGAGTTAAGAGAGGGAGGAAGTTAGTTAGGGAGTTAGGGAGGGAGTTAAGAGAGGGAGGAAAGGAAAGGAAAGGAAAGGAAAGGAAAGGAAAGGAAAGGAAAGGAAAGGAAAGGAAAGGAAAGGAAAGGAAAGGAAAGGAAAGGAAAGGAAAGGAAAATCAAAATCCATGTGCATTGTTGCAAGAAACTGATAGGCACTCTCAACAAACAAATGGCTACTACTTCTTTCAAGCATTTGTGTGACTCGTTTGGGGATCAGCAGAGAGAGAGAGGAGCCTAGGACATGCTGGATAAATGACCGGCAACTGCATCAGATACAAAGTGTTACACCAGTGTAAGTGAGAAAGGTACCCGAGGATGACTGAAAATATCTGGGCTCCATACATAAAACCTACCCTGAAGGCCTGAGTGCAAATTCAAAGCTACTTCTTTAAGAGAGAAATATGTTTGCTTAATTACCCCTGAAGGACAGCCTGATGTGATAGAGAAAAGCTTCCATGCAATAAAAGTAAATGAGAATCCCTACTCCTGCAGCCTATCGTAGGGTGTTGTTACTTAGCACACTGGAAACAAACTGTGTTGAGGATTCCCTGTTAAATGACAGTGCCTGTGCTAAGTCCTCACCAACACTAAGCGGCACAACAACAGGAAGCTAATGCTGATGGGAAAGAGAAAGGACCCACAGGTCTCACTAACCATCAGACAACCAGGTGAGAAGCATCAGTGGAAGAAGAAGAAACATTTTTGGAAAGGCAGTATGCTTTCCTCCTTCTTCCCACCCCCCTTTCTCCTAACAAATGAACACTTCTTGAGAAGTTCATGGTGACAGCAGCTGAGCTAGCCTGGAGTCTGAGCCAGACCCTCCTCCCCATGCAGGCACCAGTGGGGCTCCGTGTCTGCTTACCTCTGCAACCAACCAGAATTAAAAATTCTGTTAAGAGAGGAAATGTCCTGCCAGCTGATATCCCTAAGCTCAGAGAAACACTGCAACAACAAACGCTGTGACAGGAATATCATGCTGAGCCCCTGCACCAAGAGAAAGCGATCATTTTTCCCTGCTATTTGGAAGTGATGCAAAGATGTCAGCATTGAGGGGACTTAAAGGACCCATTACTGCAAAGCTCTTTTACAAATAAATAAAACATGAAAGTAGTTTCCTTTGCTGGGAGAGCAGTGGAGAAGAAGGATGAGGGGAGGGCTAGGAGCAGGAACATAATTTTTGTTATGGATTTTGAACGTTTAAAAACCTGCCTCTGAAGGCAGCTCAGTAATTAGTAGCAGCTTATGCTTGCAAGGGTATTTTTGCACAGCTCCATTGCACTGGCTAATTGATGAATTTTCTCTTTGCCAGTGAGGAAATCAGGAATGGGCTTTCTAGCTGACATATCTCAATGCCCTGACTACTATTTAAGAGCCATCTCCATTCACATGCACTCGTCTCTCTTTATATGTAACTTACACTGCAAGCATATTTACAAACACTGCAAATACTTGGCATCTTAGAAAAGCTCTGACAGAGGCCTTTGTTTTCTTAGAATTTTTAGCATAAATGTAGTCGTTAGGAAGCAGAACTGAATAAAACTGTTAGCTCTAAAAATAATTAAAACTATAACACAGTGAAGTTGCTCTGCGAGATGCACTTGCACATATAATCCTGGACTATTATCTACACTAATTGTTACAGGGTTGGATAAATTAAAAGATTACGAGATCTTACCATCTATGCTGTATTTACCACTATGGGGCCATTTAAATAAGGTGCTTTGAAAGCAACTTCTCCCAAAACCAGAACTGAAAAGCTGGAATCCTGTTTTGTTAGCTGCATGAAGCAGTGTGCTGGTGCGTATCGTGTTCCTCATACTGAAAGCTTTCCCCTGACTTCTGAGAAAGAACAGACAATGGACTGTTGCTTTTTGTTTCAAAAGGGACGCCAGGAGGAGTAAATACAATTATTTCTGGCTTCTACACGCAGGGTATGCTGCCAGGTAGGAGCACAGTTGTTTGTGTTCTTTAGAAAACTCTTTTAAAACCTGATCTGAAAAAATTCCACCAGAATGCATGATCTTTATCAGTAACTAATAGAAGCTGAATGACCAAAATACAGGAAAAAGTCTTGGGTTTACCTTTTTCCCCACTGGGAGTAACATTTTCAGCATTATGAGTGAGGATAGAAGCTGAAACACGGTGTTCTCTGGTAGCAGCATCTGTTAAGACTACTCATCTGGGTAGTGTGCTCTGGCTTCATCAGGGCCCTGTCGAGTCTTTCCCTTGACTTGAATGAACCTTGGACCAGCCCTTGTACTGATGCAATTCAGGAAAGCACTTAACTGTAATAAGCCCGAGGCTGAACTCCACCGCAGAGGCAGACAAGTGCCCCAGAGCTGATCTGATCAGGAAGTCAGCAAGAAAAACAGTAAGTAAAAGCATTCACGGAATTAAGAAGACAAAGGAGAGTGATTTCCTTTGTGATGGCTGATTCAAAAATCCTTCTCCTGCTCCAGAGCTGCTTCTCCCACCTTGTTGCTGTTCCATCGAGCAGGACTGGTGTTTCCATCCTTCCTTCCTTTCCATGGGCTGTGGCTCTCCATGAGCTGCAGAGGGAGTTTTGTTGTTTGGGGTTTTTTTCATAAATAAACAACAGTGCACTGTACATTATAATATTCATAAACCTGCATTTTAGCAAATAAGTCAACAGATCCTTTATAAAATATTGTGAAGGCAGATTTCTACCCTGGGTAAGCCCTGGAGAAGAAAAACACTCATTCATACTTGTGCAGATACTGACTTGTCCAGCACTTTTCCTAGATCAAACGTATCCTCTCCCCCTCCTGCCTCCAGTGTACTATGAGTAAGCAGGGAGACCAGTTATTTGCCCAAGTGAGCACAGACCACTCAAATCAGATGTGTGCAACATTTCCCACAGTGCGGCATTTATAACACGTGCCTGCTGTCCTGTTGTCAGTGGACCTGCTGACACAGTCCCACGATACAGCTTCTATGGCTCTGAGCAGCTGAGAAGCTCCTTCAGAAGTTGGCTGACAGCTACCTCAGCCAAGGCCATATGTCTGAAAGGACAGGGACTTCACATGGTGCCACCCAAGCCCTTTGCTGTTACACACATGGGATGAACTGTAGGGTGAGAGGGGCCAGAGAAATAGCTGAGCAGGCAGGGTTAGACTTTTCCTCATTATTCACCTTCAATATAAATGTTTCTATATTCAGCCATCCTCATAACATACCTTTAGAACAGCCAGGCCTATGACCAGAGAGGCTGCAGAAGGAGCATTAGATCAAATATTCACACAGTGAATCATACAGTGATTTCCACACAGGATTCAGCTGTCTCAGAGGGAGGTGGGCTGAAGTACATTTTTCTAGTAATTAAATTTTGGAAAAAAAAACCAACCCAAACCTTCCCTCAAACACTGCATTCAAACAGAACTGCAAGTTTTCCTTAGAATGAAAATCTTCCCTTTGAAACAGATTGTGGTAACCTATGAAGCTTAGGCTTTAGCAACAGGCTCCAATAATCAGAAAACCATTAGACCCATAATTTTCAGCCTTCACACAAGTTTCCAGTTGTCTGAAAACAAGTGCCAGCAATGACTTTCCCTTTGCACCAACCACTGTGAACTAAAAATGCTGCCAGCTTGACTTGGCGTTTGGTATTGATTCTTCAGGGCCCCTGGCAAACTGATCTGGCTTTGAAGCCAGCCCTGCTGGGAGCCAGAGGTTGGACAAGGCCAGCCTAAATTATTCTGTGACTGTAAGATGCAGATGGAAAGGAATCTGCGGTCACAGGAGAGCTACTGAATCAGGTTTGCTCACTCAGTGGCCGATGAGACAGAAGGGGACCAGCCTAACTACAGACTGCTTGAAAATTAAAGGGCACGGAATGGGACAGAAGAGACCTACAGCTTCCAGAAATCCCAATTTTCCACATGAAACCCATCACAGTGCCAGAATATTTTATTCTCTCAGTTCTGCTGTGTAGGAAGTAGTAGTGCATCTCCGCTGCACACCACAATCCTCTCTCCTGAAAGTCAATGGGAAATGCACACATCTGCATCTCCCATTCAACCTCCTGGGGATGACTCTTTCTCCAGTCCCAGCACACGCTTAAATGCTTTGCAGAATAAAACTCCAGGCACTGTCCCATCCCATCTGCTGCTATGAGCCATCCTCCCACAGCATTCATTCTTTGCTACATCATATAGAAAGGTTCAAATGCATGTTAAAAAAGGTTACAGTTTTCTATTAAGCTCTGTAGTGCTTTTCTGTAAGGCTAGTAAATTCAGTTTATTGAGCAATATGACTGCCTGAGCATTTTTGGTGTGCTATAGTGCATTAGATATTGTATTATCCAGTACACTTCAATCTCTGAAAAGTTTTTAAAGACTGAAACGCTTGCGATTTAATTTTTACAAATGTATTAGCACTTATACTATAGAGAAAATACATTCATATTCAACCAGCATTATAATGATTTCTGTTATCACAAAGAAATCTACTCTACCAGCATTAAAAATGTACATGAAGATTAACTGTATTCACCATAATTCTCATTACTGTTAAGCATTTTAAAAGCCTGAACCCATTACAATTTGATGACAGCTAAAGAGAGAAGAAATTTTATGATTAAAATCCTACACATCAGAAGAAAGAATTTCAGTATGTCAGTATTTGCAAAGAAACACCAGATTCAGAGCTCTAAAATAGGATTTTAAATAATTTAAAATGTTATTTTTCCTTAATGAATTAACAATGCATGCCTGAGTCGACTTTTCAGTATCCAGTGGAGGATTCCTGCAGGATAGTTGAGCTGCACCAAGAGTTTGTGTATGACAAGGTTCTTCACTTAGTGTTGGAACCAACATTTAAGGACTCTGATGTAATATTTGAACGGCTACCAACACACAATTGGTCTGCAAAGAAAATGCTGATAGTTTAGGAGAGGAAACTATTAGGCAGCCCAAGGTTGAAATCAATAATGCTGCAGCAGGTTTTTGTACAGGGAGGGTGAATTGGGCTCCATGCAGTAAGACTAATGGCTTTCCAACCCACTGCCATAAGCTCAGAATTTGCAACAGCAAATATGACAGCATGTTCAAAAAGTTAAACTAATATGCAGGAACAGGTATGGGAGTCTGTCATGGTGATGATACTACTAATTGGTCCTCCACTGTATATGGGCTATATGCAGTTGAGGAAAGTATCTTTGATATTGAAATCTTCAACTATTTCTGGTTTTCTTGTGGTAGACACTTGCAATTACATGCCAAACAGCAGGATTAAAGAAATGCATATTAAAACTACCAGCAAGGAGAAGAACACTAACATTGCTGCTGTCTGTCTGCACACTGAACAGCATTCTCCAACACTGAGGAAAGTCCCTGACTGGTAAGGTTTGACGAACCAGAACTATTTAACCAAAACCCAGAAAGCTACGCCGCAGGCTTGAAACATCCAGGCTCCCAGCAATGCTAAGCAAACCAGTGGGTATCCAGCCCCGCAAGAAAAAAGAAAGGGTGATAGAGCAGCTTGGTTCCAGCTTCGTTATCGCCTCCACTCGCAGCTGGCAGAGCCTGCAGCAGCTGGGGAAGACTCAGCTTTGCAACTGTAGCACAAGTGGCGTTTTGGGAGTGCTTTGTCCAAGGGCTGGGAGGCACACAGAGTAGCATTATGCCTCTAGACTTGAACTAATCTCTTCTTGAGTAATAGTGTAATATCCATGTGAACTGATCAGCCAAGAATTCTAAAAAAAAAAAAAAAAAGTCAGACAATTTCTTTTCTATTTGGAGGTCTGTTTTGTGAGGAGCTCCTTACAATCTTGAATGACAGGGAGATTGCACCAGGGCTGGGCAAGTGTCACCAGTGCACCGCTTGCCCCACGTGCCTTTCTTTCTCCCGTCCTTCCCCATTTCTGCCCTGCACTTTTCCTCCACTGTGGAATCAACGTGGCAGTGTCAGTTCACAAAGGGTGTCTTTGGTCTAGGGACGCCTGCCTCTACGTGCCCACTGTTTTAATGAAAGACAGAGTCCTCCTAGGGTGATTGGGAGAAGCAACACAGCACAAATTATCAGTTGCTCCTGGAAGAGTTAAAATTCCTCACTGACTTAGAATAGACTCCCTTGCTGAAATTAGCCTTTGTCAGTCTCCAACATGTATTTAAATGACACCTTTCCAAACATGGGATGGAACAGCACCTTGGGTCATGTGAAGTATTTTAACTTCAGCCATCCATGGGCAGTCGTTGTTGCCTCTACTTCCCATCTCTAGTCTAAAAATCTCTTGCTGGGTAATGAAGGTCACTCCAGATGCACATGGCTGTAAATTACATGGAACATTAGCATGAGTTCAGCTAAAGTAAAGTGTTCATAAAAAGTCCCCTGAGGGCACAGGTAACTCCCATCACATTTGTTAGGAGTTTCTTGCATGCCAGTGTTTGAGAGAAAAGCAGTCCAGAGAGGTGGAAGTGTTACCTTTTGCCTTGGTTTCATTTTCTGTGTATTTTTATTTTATTTTTTTGTATTCCTGGAGATTATAGACAACATGAGTAATGTTAGGGCAGAGGCGATTCATTTTTATGACACTTTTTCAGCAAAGGCATGTGAGATATGAACAATATTCTGTCAGTGGCTTTGGCTTACATTTGCATCCAATCATCAATGAGTAAAATGAAATCTCACAGCTGCCAACATTCAATTTCTGAGGCTCTCAGGATTTTCATCACACATCCACAGCAGACAGAAAGTCACTCCCACATGACTTTTGCTTTAAAGTTACAACATGATACCTATTTTTAAGGATAAAAAATAGAACTGGGATTACTTCCAGTAAGTCATTTATACCACGTGCTTTGTGCCGTTATACAATTATACTGAATACACTGAATAAAAAGTTTGTTTGTGCCAAAAATACCAGGTAAACACATTTATTTTTTGTCTATCAATCTACATTGATTGCAGTTAGCATGGCAGTCTTTTCTTTGAAAGCATCTCAGGATGGACTGCCAGGTTATACTGGTAGATACACAGTAGAGGCCTTCTAATACTTATGTTCCACAGCATAGCAGATCAGCTGTCAAGAAGAAGTTTCCTTCTTATATATGATTTAAGAATTCCTATTCAACAGATCTCAGGTAGCCATTTCAGCTAATAGTTGACCTTAAAGTAAAGAAATATTTCAAAATATTGATGGATCTAACCTTACAGGCTTCAGCAATTCTGTCCTTTCTTTCTCAACCCACTATATATATATTTCAAAGCCTCTCAAACAGCTCACTTAGAGATGGTTGGGCAAAAGATGCCTGGTCCAGTCCTCAAAGAAGTAAAAAATATTTGCAATTATTTGAATGCAGTTGGACCCAGAACCATGGAGCTGCCATAAAGCCTGTATCTGCATTAGCAAGTTCACTGAGAAAGTTGATGCTAATACTTCATACCAAACTATTTGCAGTCTGGGCACATGGACTGAATTCCTACAGCTTCTGCAGTGCAACAGGAGCAACATTGCTAGATTTTATTCAGCTGAAAGGTGCCTGATTTGTGTAACCCAAGACTGTGATAGGCAGATCAAAGTGTGGTAAGTGAAGATGGACAGCTTCACTTCAGAAGCAAATTTCTCATGAAGTCTAAAATGCTTGATGAGGCCTGTCCATATTTATCATTATGTTTCTTGACATTTTGTTAAACATGGAAGCAGGGGCTGCAGTCCCACATGAACATGTTTTGTCATGACACCATGAAGCATCTATGGCATTGTCATTATTTGGCTTATTAAATAGTAGACTTTTTCAGATTAAAGATTCTGAATTATATTGAGATAGATAGACTGGGTCAAGTCTACCTAATACAGACTTTTACCTGTGTAGTAGCCAACATCAGGAGCTTCTGAGTCATCCTTTAAATTACCCTAGCCAGAGATGCATAGCAGTGATTTATCTCAGTTAGACCTTCATGTTCAGATGACAGCAGCAACACAATTCAAGCCCCTTCCCATAGCCTCCTTCAAAGTAGAAAACTAAACAATCAGACAACTAATGAAGCATGGCTTTGCTGCCAGGTGCAAACCTTTTTAACTGTGACAAGACTTGTAGTCTTGAGGATAGTCTTTTTGGCCACTATGGCATGAAAATTGTGAAATGCTGAGCAGTGTGTTTGGGATACTGCCATTGGTACAAAAGAAAGCTATTGCCATTCTTTCCTGTAATTAAGAAGATCTTACAGTTAATCTCTATCAAGGTTTAATTTAGGATTAGCAATTAAATGGAATCCCCTCTTCCTCCTATCTAGTTAGGGAAAGGAGAGAGAGAATAAGGAGAGAAGCTTCTGGGTTGAAAACTAAAATAGACAGCTTTAATAAAATACTAATGATAAAAGAAAATATATCCAAATACACAAAAATATGTGCAGGAATGTCCTGGTTTGAGCCAGGATGAAGCTACTTTTCCTTTTACCGATATATATTTTTTTTTCCTTCAGTAAACTCTCTACTGATAACAAACACTGGAATGTTTATGTTATTGTTGGGACTTCAAGGTCACATCTTTGCCCTGCCAGCTCAGACACTAGCAGGAGATCTATAACCCCCTCCATAGGAGTTAAACTGTGATAGCCTCATTTTGGAAGTCATCTCTAAGCACATGGAATAGAAGAAAGTTATCAGGAGTAGTCAGCATGGATTCTCCAAGGGGAAATCATGCTTGACTAATCTGATAGCCTTCTATGATGTTGTGACTGAATGGATAGATGCAGGGAGACCAGTGGGTGTAGTCTATCTTGACCTTAGCAAGGCTTTTGTCACAGTCTCCCATAACATCCTTGTGAGCAAGCTCAGAATATGTGGGATAAAAGAATGGACAGTGAGATGGATTAAGAACTGGCTACACAATAGAGCCCAAAGAGGGGTGGTCAATGGTGCAGAGTCCAGCTGGAGACCTGTAGCTAGTGGAGTCCCTCAGGGGTCAGTGCTGGGTCAACAACTTTATCAATGACCTTGATGATGGGAGAGAGTGTCTTCTCAGCAAGTTTGATGATGACACAAAGCTGGGAGGATTGGCTCGTTCACCTGAAGGCTCTGCAGCCATTCAGCGAGATTTGGACAGGCTGGAGAGCTGGGCAAAGAGGAACCTAATGAGATTCAACAAGAGCAAGTGCAGAGTCCTGCACCTGGAAAGGAACAACAAAAGGCACCAGTACGGGCTAGGAGGTGATCTGCTAGAGAGCAGCTCCGTGGAGAAGGACCTTGGAGTCTTGGTAGGCAACAAGTTCTCCATGGGACAACAATGTGCCTTTGTGGCCAAGAAGGCAAATGGTATCTTGGGGTGCATTAAGAGGAGTGTGTCCAGCAGATAGAGGGAGGTTCTCCTCTCCCTCTTCTTGGCCCTGGTGAGACCTCACCTGGAATATTGTGTCCAGTTCTGGGCTCCCTAGTTCAAGAGGGATAGGGATTTTCTTGAAAGAGTCCAATGGAGGCTATGAGGATGATTAATGGACTGGAACACCTGTCTTATTAGAAATGACTAAGAGACCAGGGGCTTTTCAGTTTTGAGAGGAAAAGACTGAGGGGGGGATCTAATTAATGTCTATAAATGCATGAGGGCTGGGCATCAAGAAGGCAGGACAAGCTCTTTTTACTTGTGTCCTGTGACAGGGCAATGGATTCAAACCCGAGCACAGGAAGTCCCACCTCTACATGAGGAAGAACTTATTTACTGTGAGGGTCACAGAACACTGGAACAGGTTCCCCAGAGAGGTTGTGGAGTGCCCTTCTCTTGAGACTTTCAAGACATGTCTGGATACCTTTCTGAGCAATCTGCCCTACCTTTTTCCTTTTTTGGTCCTGCTCTGACAATGGGGTTGGACTCAATGATCTTCAGACATCCCTTCCAACCCCTAATATTCTGTGATTCTGTGATTCTCTTAGTTGTGAGCAGTTCAAAAAAGTCCTGGACTGCTTCTGGACATAGCAGCAGAGCAGACAGGAGCTGAAGGTAGAGTTGTGAGGATCGGGAACACTTTAATGATCAATGGTGATGGACAGATGGAGTCCTCCCTGGATGCTGGCCATAGATGGAAGAAAAGGGAAGAAGAGCTTTACTTCTGGGATCCCTGAATTTATACCTAGTGCCACATATATATGGATGGAATAATTTGGTTGGCTAATTTTGCCATCTGTCTCATCTGCTCCTCCCTATGGGAGGGTTGTAGATATGACTCTTCTGCTCCTTTAATGTCTGAAGCAGCAGATTTAGCAAGCATAGCAAAGTATCCTTGGTGTCTCAGCAGATTGATAAAACTGAACGTTATCAGTCCACTGGCTGGTAAACTTGCTGTGCTACTTTCATCAAGTGTGCTGATTAAAAGAGAGTTCACTGGAAAAAAAAAAAAAAATCAGTAAAAAGAAATTTGTCTTAATCCTGGGCAAACCAGGACAGCTCCTGTGTAACATGCTTTCAGTTATCAGCACTCAAAACATCACATAGCAGTCAGCCATGCCACCAATTACATACATATACATAGATATATAAATAGATAATAAATAGAGGTTTGTATCAACCTCAACTTAAAAAGAAAATAAAAATTAGTCTATACCCTTCTCTTCAAAGTTTAACTTAGACTACATGAAAAAATCTTCTCATCAGCAGCTTATCTTCAAAGGATTTTAAAGGTTTTACAAGCAGGGTATTTTGTTAGTCTCATTGGCAACATCCCACATGTCTAAAACACTGTGTCTACACAACTAAGCTCTAAACCCTAAACTTACTCCCAGGGAGTCTGTCAAGGTACCCAATGAGCGTTTATGTCTATTGCATTAGTTTATACCAACTCAGTCCACACCATCTCAAGTCAAGTACCTGTACTCTGCTGAGAGAAGAAATGCCAAAAATATTGGTAGGTTCCTAACGAACAGCCCTGCCATAAGTCATTGCACAAATGTTCCCAGTTTGCTTCAGCCAAACAGTGTGGGGCAAGCCACCCTCACCAGAGTACCCTTCAACACACCCTTAAGTAGAGACAGGGACCTAAAAATTAACCTCTTTGCCTTTGCACTGCAAGCGTGTTGCCAGAGGCTCTTGCAAACCAGTAGCAGTTTGTAAAGCTACCATCTCTCATCTGTTAGCTACTTCTTGCCAAGTGAAAAGGCAATGACTGACCACAGGTGAGCACCTCCACTCCCTGTCTCCAGTGCAGAGCTTTGGTCTAATACTCCACATCTGCTTGATTTGAAGGTGCTTGCTCAGGTATGAGGCTTGCACCCTGTCCAGTCTTAAATGTTCTGGTTTCCTTGGCAGCTGTTTCACACTCCAGGTGCAGCACAGTTACATGTATGTGGCTGCTCTGCAGAGCAAGATGCTTTTTGCAGTCTTGAGGTCCAAGTGAAGTTACTGCCCAGACCTCCCTTTAGCTGCTTATAAGAACACATTTGCAATTCCTGCATAACAAATTTTGTCGTGAGAACCATGGGCAGCCTTAAAGGTCTCCCTGTGTCATCAAAACAAAAATGAATGGGGGGCGGGGAAATAGTGCCCAGTTCACAGGACACAGTTTCTTTTCTACAGCACTGACAATCCTGTGGCCATGCAGATTTCAGATCCATTTAACTTCACCTTGCTCATTTGAAGAAGTTATATTTCATGCAAAGCTCTCCTGAAGTGTCTCCACTCTGTCCTGTGAGGACGGTATCCCATGGAAGTTATTTGTGTCTTTTATTTCACAGAAAAAGTATAATACGATTTTGTTTTACTGGAGAGACACGGATATAGATACTATGAGCCTGAAATTCTGGACCTTAAAAAGCCCAAGTACTTTCAGGTACATGTCTGTCCCCTGCCAGTATTTTCAGTTTTACAATCAACTTCTGCTTTGTTCCCTTTTTATTTTGCAATAAATTATCTTCCCCACTGCTGAGCTAAAGATCTGCACAAATATTGAGGGAAACTGGCTTTACATAAATTGTTGTCAGACAAAGGACAAACAATACTTGCCTCTACTCTAAGGCACTACAAGATGCAAGAACAAGCAAAATAAAATTTCAGCCCTAAACATGAGGTTCTCTGCTAATCCTAATCCTAATCTTCTGCCCCTGCCATGAAGGTGCCCTTCATCTGGAACATCAGGACTGCTGAAGGAGCCCTGGGTGCAACTTTATCTGTGCAGGCTCGAGGTTCACTCTGTGCCATTGATGCCACAGTTCTAGCAGTGCTGTGGTGCTTGGCTTTCAGAGGCTGTTACCCATGCTGGATCTGCTCCATCTTTCCCAAATACAACCTAGGATGAACACATTCATGGAGACCTTGCCCATGGAAAATAACTGGAAAACTGTGCTAGGTCTGGGGTTCAGTGTTGTTATGTTAAACCCTGGTACTCCACTTGGCCTCAAAGAAATTGCCCTCAAGATGAAAGTAAAAGGGGTTTGGATTTGGACGTGGGGTGTTTTTTTGTCCCTTCAATGTTTTAACCATTCTCAGAACCTTGCCCTTTGCCTCTCTGAATAGAAATGAGAGCTCATTGGATGGTAATTTTCATAAATGTGAGCTTCTGACATTATGGACTATTGAAAATGTAAGGAAATATTTAGACCTTGTCACTCAAAGCACTGCGTAGTGCCAAAGGTGACATCTGCTTCGGAGAGGGTCTAGCTTAAGGTGCTAATTGGCATTTATTGAGTAATATTTGTGACTTCAATCCATCGAGTCTGATCTCTGACTCGTGTTTCAGACAACTTTGCTTGTCAGTTAAAATATGTAAATATTCTCTCAACATTAACACATTTCAGATGCCCTTGCATTATACAGTTATCTTTTTCATCACTTTTGACCAAGTCTTTGGAAGCAATTATCTTCTTATCAAAGACTTTTTACTTGTTCATGGAAATTAAAGATTTATACAGGAAGAAAAATAATAGGAACACTTTATAAAGAAAAGTTCATATACTTCCTAAATGCTTAAATATTTTGAACCTACTATTTTGGGAAGGATAAAGATCCAGAAAAACTTGCTACACTGTGGAAAAAAACTGTAAAGACTCAAGATACTTTTGAAATAAATCTTGGCTGTTTACATGCTTGTCTTTGTTAATCCATGTGCATTGAAGTATTCTAACAGAACTCAAATGATATACTCAGTCCAAATCTTTGTAGTGTTCAGACCAAGCAAGGACACAAGGACTTGATTTCATGGCTCTGCACAGTATGCAGTTTCACCCCTAATTCACTGACTATTTGTCCATCTGGGACCCAAGGCAGCCCACAGTAAACACTGAATTCTAGCTGTGTTCTCCACTCTCAGAACAAAATCCTTTTTTTATTCACTTCAGCCAAATTCCAGCTCTTCTTTAACTGAAGGTACTCTACTGCAAAAATAAGGAATATATTACCAGCATTAAGTTTCTCTTCATGGCATCATGCTGTTGCAGGCAGTGCTGTGGTGGGAAAGAAACAGTCCTGGTACCTGGAGCCCAGGTGCAGGAGGCATTTGTCAAACGTCTTGTGAAATTACACAGACCTGAAAAATATCCTAACATAGGAAAGAGACAAGCCAGAGAGCATAGGAAAGCAGAATAACAATGCCAGCTACTTTCTGGTGTAGGTGTGAAGAGGCACAGGGAAGATTCATAAAAGCTAGCAGCAGAGCATGCATTTGTTATTAAGAGCCTGTCAACCACACAGCACTTACAAACAGAGGAGTGGTGGCCTTTGCTCATGTATTTTAATGTGTTTTGATGGGCCAGTCAACCCCTATGCTACAAAGATGGAATATTAGGAATATGAATGTACAGATACTGCAGATGAGGAAATGCAGTTGTCAGGACCCTCTAAAGAGGATATCCCTGAAAGAGGTAAGTTTATCTGGGAGAGAAGCATCATAAAGGGAATAGAGAAGGGGAGCATAAGAGAAGCAGACCTGCATAGTGATACCACAGAATGGTTTGGGTTGGAAGAGACTTTCAAAGATCCTCTAGTTACCTACCTAAGTTAAAAAAGCACAGGATTCAACCAGGACTTGGCCAGTACTATTTCAGGAAGGAAAAAGTGGGGCTACTTAATAATGCCAGGGAAAAGCTGAGGTCATACTACTCCAAAAAGAGAGTGACTTTAAAGAGGATGTTGCTTGAAAGGGAAACACAATACTGATAGTTGTTGCTGTAAAGAACACAAATCTTCTCAGAATTTTCTTCTCCAGACTTTCTTACTGTAGAGATTTAAGAATAAATATAACTGAGCACCAAGCAGTTATTGGCAACAGATGCAGCTGTAACCAGCAAAGATTACTAGACATTGAATGGCATCAGCAAGAAATCTGAAGTCTAAATTAGAAAGCAAATTTTGCCCACTTCTTGTCTTTTACATTCCAGCTCCTTTATCTCTCAGACAGTGTTGTTATGGGTATGTCAGAAACAGATTCTTGCTTCTTCCCATAGCCATTCAATCCCAAACTGAAATTTGGAGTCCTCAGACTGAAAGGTTTGCTCTATATTACTTCAAGCATTAAAATAGCTTTATCTACAGAGAGATATTGTTCATCTGAAAAATCTACATCAACAGCAATCAAACTTCAGAAGCCACCCTTCATGTTATTTTTTTTCCTTGGAATTTGATTCTCCATTCACATTTCTTGGACTGGAGATGGCAAGAGACACATTGCTTACAACAGTTGACCACAAAGTTTTGTACATTAATGCTGAAATTTCTCAAATGCTTCTACCTACTTTGATACACTTACAATAAATGAAGCTATATAATCTTAACCAACAATGTTCTCGAAAAGATAAGAAGACACAAAAAGATAATCATAATTAAAAAAAAAACAACAAAAAAACAAAAACCTGCACTGTTTAAGGAACACAAACTTGAAAACTCGGACACCAGAGTTGGATAGAGAACTGGTTGAGATGGAAAGAGGAAAATGGTGTTGGAGAGAATCTTTTCCTCTAGTCTTCTTGTCCAGAAGAAGAGGTGATCTAAAGCTATTGATAAAGTTTGTTACCCACTTTACTTGGGAGTTTCCACCTCTATTGCAGCAGGAAGCTGGGATCCTGCAGTAAAAAAGGTTCATAGTTCATGCCTTTTGTACTAGGAACCCCAAAATATTTTTCAATTGCATGGTCATGACGTCCACTAAGCTTGCTTTTTAATACCTGCAATCTAAGGCAGTAGCAACCAAAACTTACCTCCAAGAGCACATAGAAATGCTAAATTGTTCTTATCATTCTGCAATTACATTCATCCCCAGTTTAACTTTCTGAAAGCATCATTATCTATATGGTTCAACAACTCTGGCACCTACTGAACACAAAATGCTGCTGGTACAGCACAACATGTGCTTACCTAGAGGAGAGCATTACTTGGCTACAATTCAAACTTATTTTAAATATTTAGGCACTTGTTCCTCTTTAGTTTATCATTTAAAGTTCTGACACATCCTCAGAGGAGGCTGCTTTTTGAGTATGTCTTTTGCTGGCTAAGATACTAGTCTGTTTGAACTTTTTATTTTGAAGAATCAGAAACTGGAACATAAAAGAAGATATTGACAAGTCTCCAGCCTTCAATTACTGACTAGTAATTGAATAGAGCACACAGTGTCTAGTAGCTACAGCTTCCCAGTCTGTGATGGTAAGGTGTAGTGATGACCTGTCACGATCCGGTATTCGGATACGTGGCAATTTTTTGTAAAGGTGATCCCAACTGGTGAAATTAAGACGCAAACGAGGTCAGATGTCACATGCACAACAAACTTTTATTAGAGTAACAAAACAAAGGTCCCTAGAGCGGATAGGACAGGCAGGAAAACAGAGACAGAAAAGAGAGGAGAAAGCAGAGAGATAGAGGACAGCAAGCGAGAGAGCATAGTTACCACCCACGGTGCAGCGATGTCGTCGGTGGGGAAGAGGTTCCTGGTGGAAAAGTACTTCTTCTTCCCATTCTTCTTCTTCTTCTTTTCATTCCAGACTCCCAAACTTTTATACAGTTCTTGCCCACTGACCCCCCCACACACACTTTTCTTTCCAAAGTAGGGCTTCTTTGTGCTCCTCCGAGATAGGAGGGGGGGGTAGGTATGGCACCAGGTTAAGTCCTGCAGATAGTCTTTTTTTGCTGAGGTGTCTGCATAACGAAGGGGAGGATAAGGCCACTGGCACCATAGGTTTAGCCTACTCCCAGAGACAGCTGCAGATCTCTTTAGTCCTTCTGCAGATCTCAACAGATGTTGTTTCTCAGATGCCACAGACCATCACTTATCTCTTGGATTGTTCGAAACAAACACTGTAAATTCTGAATACCACATGACCTTTGCCTGTGGCAAAAAGTTTGTGGGCTTTAACACCTTTGGAACATTTCTCTGTGATTAAGGGTGCATTTAGACTCTGCCTTTGATTGCAAACCAATAATAAAAACAGTGGCCTCTCCCATCCCTATTGGCTGAGTTGCTCAGAAACCTATGGTTGGAGAGGACATCATAGAATCATAGAATGGGTTGGAAGGGACCTTAGGCATCATCTAATTCTAACCCCTCTCCCATGGGCAGGGACACCTCACTCTAGACCAGGTTATTCAAAACCCCATTCAACCTGGCCCTGAACACCTCAGGAACAGGGCATCCACAACTTTCATGAGCAACTTTTTCCAATGTCTCATCACCCTCACACTAAAGGATTTCTTCCTAACGTCTACCCTAAAGTTCCCCTCTTCCATTTTAAAAGCATTACACCTTGTCCTCTCACTACATGCCTTTGTAAAATGTCCCTCCCAAGTTTTCCTGCAGGCCCCTTCGGTGACATTGAGAAGTCACGTTTGTTGCCTGCTATTGCAGGCAGCCATATCATAACCACACTCACAAATGTACCAAGGGCCACCTAAGAAATCAGCAGATGTCTTGCCTTTACTATTTCTTTCTGAACACTTGCTCCATGATCCCCCATTACCATATGTCACACATCACACCTTTTCTTTTGATCATGCTGGTGACTTTTCTTCATGTGTGCTCCAGCCTCAGTTACTCTTTCAGACATGAACTACCAATATTTCAGGTGGCCCTAGAGTACTACTGGGCCTTCATACAGTGGCATCAAAATTTGGTGATCACTGTGGAAGTCCTCTCTCTCTCTGTTTTGTCAGACCGTGGGACTACATTAGTTTTTCCCATCACAGTATGGGTCATAGGCTTCCTCTACCCGTTTTAATATTTGTCACCCCTAGCTTATGAGCTCCCAACTTATAGGCAAAAATCTAAACTCCTTACACACTGTGCTACTAAATCGCACCCCACCTCTGTTCCCACAGGCTGTCAAAATAATTCAGTTTTTCCATATACAAATTCTGTTGGCTTTAATGGTGTACCACAACTTCTTTAAATCAGGAGCCTAATGGAAATATTAAAATATATCTCTTCCAAGACAGATTTTTCACTATAATGGAAATGCTGAATCTAGAAGAAGTTTAATACTAACCAGTATGGTTTTCCTTTCAATTAGTTGCTTATATGCTATATGGTTCTTGAAGTAATCCACATCTCCTTAAATACAGGTGTGTTTTTTCCCAACAAATGGACAGTAGCATTTCTTAATTTCCAGGAGACTAGATCTACTGCATTATTTCTACTTATTTTCTGGACATCATATCAGAAATGTTGAATTCACCAGCTGATGTAATTTACTAGTGAGTGAACCCAGGCTGACTCTTCCCTTCCCTCCCCTACTTCCTTTTCCCATTGATTTTCCTCCAAACTTGGTCTAAAAGTTTTCCAAACTCAGTCTGAAAAGTCTTGCCCATGTTTGAGGTCACGCTACAGGATGAGTAGTTGTTCAGATTCCTTTTAATCTTTTTTAAAATAGAGGTATTACACATTCTGCAGAGCTATAACCTTGTTCTTGTGCTGTTCTGTCAGGGTCACGGAGAAGAGTTTACCTGAGACCAGGAATTGTTGCCTTTTGCCATTATGCCCTTCTTTAAAAATGCAGTACTGTGTTTGGGAAGAAAAGGAGGAGAAGGGCACTTCTGATACTTTCTTTAAAGTCTGTTTCATCCCAGTATTTCATGGGGGATGTATGATAGACCATGTGCTATTTCTTTCTCTTAAGCTTTTTTTTTTCTTTTTCTTTTTTTTTTTAGTGGTGGAAGAATGCTTCCTGGTTTTTACCTTGTATGAGCTCCAGTTGAGCTCATCAATTCTCAAGGCAGTCTTGGACTTCTCATTAATCAACAAGAGTTTCTGTTCCTTAAAGACCTTCTGCATATACCAGTTATCTCCACTGAAATGCTGATTCATTCAGTTAGATCTGAAGCTCCTTCCGACAAATGTTTTCCCTTTGCTCAAGAAATTATTTCTATCTATCATGTTTTTGCATCTTTGCCTTGAAATTGCCAGCCTCTTGCACACTCATTTAATAATGCTTTTACATTCCAAAAGAATACTCTGATTAGCTTTAGTCAAGGGTTTGGTCAGTTTTTCAGTAATTTTTAAACGGCAGTAACTTTGGCTAAAGCTGTTTTCCACTTGCAAAGTGATTTGTAAGCAATTGCCCACCTGAGTCTTATTATTGTGGATTTTTTTTCTCCTCTGTTGTGTATATGGGGAGATGGGCATCCATAATAAAGTTCTCATTATAATTTCTACTCTAACATAGTGTCTCCAAGGTCAACTCTCTTTTTTTCATTCCTTAGCTCTAACCACTAATATGACATCAAAATTATTTTTAATTTTTATTTTATTTCCTTCTAAGACTTGACAGATACCTTTTTGTCTTCATAAAGGCTGGAAGAAACACTGACTAGAGAAAGGCAGGAAAACAGTGTCTTAAGCTGCAGAATTAAGCTGAACTAGTATGCAACTCTCTTTCTTTGCTCAAGTCTGTCCTCACAAACAAGCCTTTTATTGTTTTTCATTTACATGACATTGCTACGTATTGGCTGAAACTCTATAGCTGCTCTATTAAGGGAGACTTTACCTCTAATACCAGAACAGACAACTATGCTCTTACTAGATGAGCCCGACAAAGGTATGACTGATTCTGTACAGTGCCTCCAAACACATTTTGCTGGAATTACCCTCAGGCGTTCTAAAATCCTTCTATACTTCATGCACCCACTGCTTAGCAATACAACTTGCAATATAAGGAGGTACAGAGGTGCTCACGCACCTTCCAACTGTATTCCCTCAGAACAACCAGTCTGTTCTGTATAGTGTCTGCCCTTGAAAGTTATTTCCATGATTAACATACACTGACTATATTCATATTGAGAAAAACATGCTTTTTCAGAATATTACCATTACACCTCTTACAATGAAAAAAAAAAAAAAAAAGAGGAGAAAAACATCCTCCAACATTAACTAGGATTGTTACATTGGAAGATGTTGCTGGGGGCACAAAGGGAGCACTCACGTATAAACAATCTCCAGTCAACCTTTGAATCAAGAAAAGGTCCCTGTAGCTACTTATGAATAAGGACAAGGAGAGAAAAAAACACTGTACAGAGATTATTAAGAGAATGACAACCCTGCTCCTCATTTGACTGAGTGCAACAAATTATTTCAGCTTTTGTTGTGGCCCTTTGCATATTCTTAATGATTATTACTAATGCCCTTGGCAAGAATAGCTTTTATGAGCCCTTGGTGGAGTTTTTCAACTTAAAATAAGATCTGTTTTTCTAGTCTGCAAGACAAACATAATTAAAAACAACAACCAAACAAAAAACCTCAAACAAACAAAAAACCAAACTGCAATAAGCAGCTATAAAATTATCTGCTCAATGTCTTATCCTGAAATTGTAAACAGTTGTGTAACTGTCTGTACCACTGAATTTCATTTCTACGTACTAGTTCTTACATAATTTTTCACTGACATTTTAACCTGCATGAAAAAAACCAACCCTAAAATGTGCTTGTAAAAAAACTAAAAAGTTCTAAAACATTTAAATTTCATAACAGATTTTTTTTTCAAAGATACACAATAAACTTCTGCCATTTTCATGTGTGTGCTTTTAAGTCTAAAGACTATACTTTAAGATTTATGGGATTAAATAAAGGAAACAAAATAGTGATGCTATTAAAGGAGACTTTAATTGATGTCTCAATTGTTTAAGGAATATTAATAAAAAATTCAGAAAAGAAAAATATTAGTCATCATCCTTATTATTAGGTCTACAAGAAGCAACTGAACAAAGCTCAAAATGGCTGCTGCGGCTCCTGGCATTTATTGATACCCCCCAAACAAAGGCATAACAGCCAAATCATCACAAGAGTGGTTTTGAGATTTGATATGAAGGGTTAAATTGGGGACTAAAGCAAACTTTTGAGGGAAGACTAATCACTTCCCTTGTGCTTGAGAGATATATGTAATATAATATGCTAATACATTATAAAATTGAAAAGTGCAAGAGAAAACAAATTATAGGTGTTTGGCTCTAAACACTAAATTAATACAGTTCTACAATAAATCAAAATGTACTGAAGTCATGCAATCTCTGTCATTGACCTAGCATCTTTCATAAAACACTTTGCAAATGTACATACTTCACATACTTCTGGTAAATAATGCAGGCATTTAAAATATTACTAAATTCCAAAAGATGGCAGGTGGGTGATACTGCATATTGGAGAATATTGCATTATAGAGAATAGACTCAGACAGACATGTTCAGTTAAGGGAGAGAAATGCAAATTCATCTCAGAAGTATGTCTCCATCACATGAACTAGCAGAAAGAGGAGAGCTGGACATAATAACCTAAGAAGATCCTTTCAATCTTGTCATCTACAATTTTATGGTCTGATTCTCTCTTTATTGCATAAACATTGCATAAAAGCACTAGAAAATGCAGAAGTCTGGAAAGGATATAAACCCTCAGGTATCAGAGCATAAACAACCTCTTAACTAGTGCAGGAAGGAACTCTTCTCACCAGCAAGTCGTTTTGTAAGCACCCAAATCTTGCCTCTTGTATGGAAACATCTGGTACCAAAAAGAGCATAACTCCTTTTTCCTCTAGTTAAAGCTCACACACCTGAGGGAAAAAACAAGCACTGAACACAGATGGCACCTCACAGTTTTCTCTTGGGAAAGTGTGAAGTTGCGAGGATTAGAGATTTAAGCCCACCTGCCTGTGCTGCTTTCTTCAGCCAAAAAAAATGGCCAGGCTAATCCAACAGCAGAAACCCAAAGTGAAGATAATAATCTTTTGTCCTGAGAGAGGTCAGTGGCCTTTCCCACTTATCCAGGACTGCCTTCCCCAGGTGGGCCATGAGGGTCTACAGAGCACTGGATGTGGAGCAGATCTTCCTATTTAAGCATTTTAAACCTTGTCTGCTCTTCTTTTGAACCTCTGACCTTGGTAGCTATTCTATCTGCCCAGGTGCCAGCAGTATCCATTTGCTATGAAACTGCAGAAATAACAGTATTTGTTGGTTTAAACCAGGTTAAAAAAATATATATGTGTAGAAGAAAGATTATGGAGCTTAAACGCAAAAGAAAAAATGTTCCTTAACATTTATATATGAATTCTTGAGCTCATTTCTTCTATCATTAAAGGAAGAAAATTATCACAAAGATTTAACTTTATTGAGAGCTTCTTCCACTTCTTTTTCACACAACCTGAATATAATCCAAATTTGCAAAGCAATGTATAGTACTCCAAGAATACAATTTTAATGTAGGCTTCAATTCAATTAATTCCCTAGAAAAGAAAAAATATCCATTTTTATCTACAACTACCTGACTCCCACATAGTATTTTCACTAGTCTTAGCTGGTATGATAGAAAAATATGCCTTATCAATATTCAGTGACTCTGTTTATTGAGCTATGAATCCTTATTTCTTTTCCTTCTGTGCTTCTCCACATACCCATGTATAAAACCATCTTTAAAAGACATGCTTTCCATCTTAAGTGTTGTGGGTTTACAGTCTGCCTGGCAATACTTTCTGAATTATTTAGCTATTTTTATTATTATTTATTCCATTTTTTTAAATTAATCTAGGGCACAGATTGAAATCAAACCCGTTTTCCTAAAGACCTTGACAAAAGCCTGACTGACTTCAGCTGGGTCCAGTTTTCACCTACACGTCAGAGCCCTTTGCAAGGAGCACACTATGTCTGAACGAGGGGAATTGCTGAAATCAGTGGGTTTCAATGAGGCTGCAATGGTCCTTCTACCTAGAACATATTCATCCTGTCTCATCTGATTTATCAGATTCCTTTACTCTAGAACTTCCTTCTCCCCTGAAGAATTTTCCCTGCATTGCCCACATGACAAAAACCAGTATTTCCTTCCGAGTGCTATACTTATCTCTTGATAGTTCTTTAATCTCTGTTTCTACACAGCATATAATCAGACTGTAGCAGGAAAGGCTCGTCTTAGTTCTTTTTAGACTAGAAAAGTACGAAGATCTGTTCTCATAATTGACTTCATAGTAATTAAAGAAAGAAACAGAGTAAAACAAAGAAAAATGAAGACCAAAGTGCTAAGGCATAAAAAAGACAAGACATGTACTGAATATTATGCTTACCCAGCAAAACACTTCTGTTCACATCTGCACCCAGAAGCTGGAGTAGAAGTAGGAATGTTGTTCCGATGCCTGTATGGCTAGCTGCCATGCAAGTGTGCACAAATAGATTTTACAAGTCCTAAACAGCTACAGCAGATCTTCCCAGTGTTTTTTTATAGGCTATATGCAGTGCTTACTTACATACAACAGCAGTATTTTGAAAGTATGGCTAATGTAGAAATCGATATCTCTTTATAATGGGTGAATTTGTAAATAAGATTATCAGAACTGCCTATTAAAATATGTCTATAATAAAAAGACACTGCATAATCTCCAGACAGGAAGACAGAAATACAGTATGAAGGCTGTCATTTGATGGTTTGCTGACACTGCTGTCTTGTTCACAAACTGTTCTCCACATCATGCAGACATTTTCAGAAATAAGGCCAATAATATTTTCAATTCCTCTACTTTTTCTAGAATTTTTTATGGCAACAGAAATTACCATACAATGAGTAAAACTACCAATCATATTAGCTTAAATGTATCATATAAAATTTAGTTGGCAGAAGGAGTAATAAAAAAGGAGAGAAGATAAAGCAGGGAAAAATAAACAGCCAGGAGGTAAAGAGGAAGAGGGACCGCCAAGAGGAGGATTCACAGCACAATCCCACAAGTTATCCCAGAATCCTCATAAACAGCTCCAGTGATTAGTGATACATCCAGAACCAGATTAAAGCTATTTATATGTATCTAATACATAATCCTGGTAATTTATTAATTTTTTTTTGTGAAACCAATCAGGTGTCTAAGTCACCAGACCTATGTCACACAGTATTTTAGATTGAATAATGTGAGATGCAAGTCGCCAGTAGTTGCACCGATGACTGGATTTTACATAAGCTCTATCTGCTCATGCAGAGCACTTCCAATCCTTCCAAAGGACCACAGCACTCCAAAAAAAGGGTTGTGGAGGTTTCAACACAGTAACAGCAGTGGGTCCCAAACTCTCTTGCAATCGCTTGCCTAAATTTTGCTTTCTCTAATGTATCAATTGCCTGCTGCACTCAATGCACGTTTCCCCTCAAGATGCACACAAGGCATGCACCAGCCATTTTCTGCAAGACTTCAAGGACTTTCTGTGCCAGTTCTCCCACAGCAGACGTGGCTGAGCTACAGATATTTGCAGCTTAGCCAAGCTGAAAATTCTGCCTATGAGAGAAGACATTTCCAGCTGCCTCCAAACTATGGTAAATGTCCTGGAGGAGACAAGTTATCAAAATTCAAAATGCCCCATAAATGCAGGAAAGATACTAATTCTCTCCTCTCTATTGCCACACTGAGGACCCTAAAAAATAATGATTTAGCTATCAAGTCACCTGCCCCCAAGATAGCAGGCATATAACACAACATAATATTGGATAGTATAAGGCTCCTAAATTTCCTTAATGAGGTTTTTTTTTCATTTCTTTCCTAATTCCCAAGAACTTGAAACATATTAAATTTAAAAAAAAAAAAAAAAAAGAAAAAGAAAAAGAAAAACCAACGTCAGAGAGAGGGAACAGAAACTGGAAATGTACTCAGGGTAGAAAGAAGGATGAGTAATATATTCATTCTAATTGCATTAACCTTCCCCTATAATGAGAGGGGGAAAGTCTACCATCTGTTTAAGTCATTAGTCAGTTCCATAATTAAAGGATTAAGATTAGCTCTAACGATTGCATTACTTTTCCTAGGAAACTGAACATGCAAATACTTAAAACTAGTCTATTGCCATTGAAAGGGGCTATTGATTAGTTTTTTCTCTGTTATACTTTGGGAGATTGCCATCACCTCAGATTTAGTCCAATTGATTTTATAGCAAGAGTATTTCCCAAAATTGAAAACCAACTCCAATATATTAGGAAGATATTTTTGTTGATCTGATATAAATAAAAGTATATTGTCAGCATAAAGTAAGATTTTTAACCTCACATGGTCCTGATTTCATACATTCTAGTTTATGAGGAGCCCTAATTTGTATCTCCAACTGTTCATAAAAGGACTTAAACAGAAGGAGCGAAAGGGCATGCCCTATTCTTTTGCACAGCTTTTAAGAATTAAGCAATTAGCCTCCTTTTGAGTCACAGGGATTGTAGGCTATAATGGAGCAACAAACTCCAGGTGAGAAATGTCCACATAAGCCAAATCTACACAAAGGTCCAAGTCAAGCTAATCTTGTCAAATGTTTTTTTGCATCAGAGCAGCACTGCAGCAAGAATTTATCTGGGTATTGACAGACAGACATTAATTTGGTCAGTAATCTTGTACCATCAACATCTGATCATTATTTATTAAATTAATCTAATTAGGATGGTAGATTTTTTATTTATTTATTTTTTAATCTGGTATTGAGCATTTCAATAAGACATTGAGGCTGGCAGAACGTAAGGTGTTGTTGCACCTGGTTTAAACATAACTGAATAAGAGCTTCAAGATAGGATACACTGTTGCTTACTTATACATTATGCAAGTATCTAGGGGTTAACACATCGGTTAAGTTCTGGTATCTCTGTTAATGGTCCTTTTCTTCAAACCTTTCATCATATTTACTATATCTCTTCATAAAGCAGGTGAGAAATCCTGAGGCTACGACCTGCTACCCACCACCAAGGCCCCACACCATCCATGAGGTGGATTCTGTGTCACTCAAAACATCCAGGAACCATCCAGGAAACAGAAAGTGTAACAGTGTTGATATTTGCCAGTAACACCAAGTAATTCTTGGTAGCATATCTTTAACCCATCAGTGAAGAGTTGTGGAAGAAGCTCACCGTACATCAAATGTTCCAAAAATAAATTGGCAGGTGAAGCTCAGCGTTCTTCAAAGCAATGTATATGACAAAAATGCTACTTTAATGATATGTAGATAATTAATGGGCCTGCATTAGCTATAAGCAAAAGGAAAGTCATCATGGATACTTTTCTGAAAGCACCAGCAGAGTGGTCTGGGGGTCATGAAGGAAACTGAATATCAGCACACTGTAAAGATTCTTAAAAGGAAAAAGCATTTTGCCTTTGCCCTAAGCCACAAAGTGTTCATCGCTCACACAGCACGTAGCCACAGTCAGATCAATGTCAAATAAAAGACTGGGAGGAACTAAAAACTGCATAGTGAGAAGAATGAACAGAGATGATCTAATATGTGAAAGACTATCAAAGAAAATTAGAAGTTGGAAGGGACCTCTGGAGATCATCTAGTCCAACCCCTCTGCTAAAGCCAGTTCACCTAGAGCAGGTTTCATGGGATCCTGTCCAGGCAGGTTTTGAATATTTCTATAGAAGGAGACCACACAACTGCTCTGGGCAGCCTGTTCCACTGCTTTGTCACCCTGAAAGTAAACAAACTTTTCCTCATGTTCAGGCGAAACTGAAGGTGTTCCAGTTTGTGCCCATTGACTCTCCTCCTATCCCTAGGCACCACTGAAAGACTCTGGGCCCATCCTCTGAAAACCCACTCTTTGGATATTTAAGAGCTCTGTTAAGATGCCCTCTCAGTCTTCCCCAAGCTAAACAGACCCAGATCTTTCAGTCTTCCCTCATAGGAGAGAATCTTCAGTCCCCTGATCATCCTCATAGTCCTCTACTGGATTCTTTACAGTAGTTCCAGGCATAGGTTCAGCTGGAAAGGAATCTATGTAGATTAATTTAACTTCAGCATGGAAAAGGCACCTTGATAGAGGGAATATTACTGAAGGTAAGAAGAGGAGCAATCATTCACCAGAGTACCCAAGTTTTCCCAAGTTCGTCAAGCTTAAAAACAGAATCGCAGAACGTCAGGGGTTGGAACGGACCTCTGAAGATTATTGAGTCCAACCCCTCTGCCAGAGCAGGACCAAAACTATGGCAGATCACTCAGAAAGGCATCCAGACAGGTCTTGAAAGTCTCCAGAGGAGATTCCACAACCTCTCTGAGAGCCTGTTCCAGTGCTCTGTAACCCTCACAGTGAAGAAGTTCTTCCTCATGTTTAAGTGTAATCATATATGAACTGAATTCCAACTGTAGTGACCTTCAAATGTAAGGGAGCCAGTGTGCACAACATTTGTAGGCAATAGAGAAAATTGACACTTGCAGAAGCTGCCCATTTCAGCTTAATATGCATCAATAAATTTGATCAAACAGGCCACGTCCTAAAACCTCTGCTTTTTTGGTTTTTTTTGTTCAGTATGAAGGGAACAGTGTGGTGAGCTCAGATGAAGACATCCATGCAGTAAAGTTTAAATATGAAGTCATCTGAATGCTGCCTTTGGTCATGTTTACACTATGAAGAACAGGCAAGGACATTCAAACTCCTTACAAGGTATAAAGCAGGTATTAGGCCTGTAAACTGACATGCACCCATACAAACACATGAGCATGCACATAATATGCCAACTTCTTCATTTTCTGATTTTTTTTCTACTTCAACAGGAAATGGAAACATAACTCAGGGCAATTCTAACATTAGTATACTATAAATTCCTGGTCTTTAAGATAATGGTGAAATAATGCTCCTTTCATTAGTGATAATGACCATATCGTGCTTAATACAAGATTTTCCCCCCTCCTATTTTCCTCTTTCATTAACTCAGCCTAATAGTTGGGAGACAATTTGCTTTCACTATGGAGCTGTCTGTCTTTTTTCTTGTATGTAACAAGCTAGTCTGTTATAGCACAGAACTGATGCAATGCATTTATCAGACTAAGACCTTTTCATTTACTGACTTCAAAATTATTTTGAGCTATCTATGATAACACGTGTTAATGGAACACATTATAAGAAGTGAACATTTAGATCATGCACAAATTTTCTTTTTTAACTAAGATATGTGCTTCCTTCATCAGTTTTCAATTAGAATAATTTAGCTTTCACTTGGGAAAAAGGAGAGGAAGGTGAAACTGATGCAGAGGCAAGTCCTTCCATTCAGCTGTTCCCCTGAGACACCCAGACAAAAGGCCTTTGCTCATGGCAATCTGCAGCAATACAGAGAGTGAAGTTTCCTTCTCTCATAATGATGCAGCATGAGAAAGAGGAAGAAAATAAGCATTTTTATAACTTATGGATTTTAGAAGCAAAACCAGATATTGTATTGAAAG
>NW_009952564.1:3048736-3050170 GCF_000747805.2 Chaetura pelagica | reverse complement strand
AAGAGAGAAGCTCTAACAGAGGATGTGTCCAAGAGCTATTATGTGAGACCTATTAGCTGCTTAAGAACTCAGGTGTGTTTGGCTTGACTAGAAATCTAGAGCAGCTTTATTCTAGGCACGTGACCTTCCTGTTGGGATCTCCTACATTCACCAGTGCCACATCATCTAAGTTGACATCTACTTGCTGTGGAAGGACAGCCCCACATTTCTATCTATACTTGGAGTTTACATTTTGAGTCAGTCCTTCCCCTGAGTCTCTCTTTGCACCCTTCTGTCTCTTGCTTATGTTTATCCTAGCTTCTTCAGATTGCTTTAAAATAGCAGAAATTTATCTTTGTCCACAGTCATGCCTCTGGTTGGTTGTAGCAGAATTTCCAGAAAAGCTGCTGTATTCTTCATTCTTTACAAGAAAAGACTTTATCATAAGAAAATCAGCAGCTGGTGAAAAAAAACCCACATTGCTTCAGCTACAAGGAAATTTAAGGGGTTGCTGTGTTTACCTTTTTTTCTTGAATACTGTTCCTCTCAGAGGCTGCCACTCCTGTCCAGATTTGTTTGTTTCCATGAAAGTTCATGTTAAGACTACTTAATTTAAATTCCTTCATTGTTTTTTGGCTTTTTATATATGAAGTATGTTTGGAAGTGTCCATATTTCAAGCAACTACTCCTGAGATGCCTGATCAAACATTGTGTTCAGTCAATCTGTCAGTAATTTTACTATATTTTGGCCTTAGAAAGTGGTACTTACAATAGTTTCACATATTCCAGACATTTTTTTTAGACCTAAACCAGAGTACTAAGCAAAAGATGTGCTTGATCCCTGAAATACATGCTGAGGGCCAAAACAATGCTTTCCAAGGCTGTAAGAACATGGGAAGTGAGACATTAAATGGAGCAAATATCTTACAGGGCAGGAGACTGCAGAAACCTGAGGATGGCTTGTGGCAGCACTGACCCGAGCATCGGACTTCACATTGAGAACAGTACCACAGGAACGGGAATGACAGGCCACCTAGCGGGTGCTACCATCAATCTTTTAGACCAGCTTGCTCTTAGGGGAAAAGATACAGGGAATAGTCTAGTTATTCATCCACAAAGGACCCGTGTCCACTTATAAAATGGTCAAATGAGAGAAGACTCAGGTCCCTTGTTCTCACTTAGCAAACTGTCTGTGAACTCTCTTCTCATTTCGTAGAACACAGGCCGTAACGCTTCACACACAGACAGTATTAGTATTTTTAGGGCTATGACTAGAGTCTCTGATATGAGGTCGGGTGCTTGTTGCCAATAGCCAGCCCCAAAATGTCTCTGACTTAAGGGAAGCAAAGACCGACAGCTACCAGTAACTTCATGATGCGAAATGCACGGAACCAAATAGTCTTATCTACCTCTCCCCTTGAAAACTGTAGGGGTATTTTTCTCCCCATTTCCCTA
>NW_009952564.1:3013128-3048725 GCF_000747805.2 Chaetura pelagica | reverse complement strand
ACACCCACTCCCTCTCACACACATGCTTCAAGCAGACTGAATTTGAATGGGGAAATAAAATAAAATAATAAAATAATAATAATTTAAAAAGACTGGCTACCCCAGCTGAAGAGCTCTTCCTATACATATATCCCTCACTCCTTTACTCCCTGAGGTAGAGCTGTGATGACCATAGCAAGATCTCACAGCCTCTCTGATCAACTAAACCTTGTCACTGCCATTCCCTTCAGATTCCGACCATTCCTTTCTCTCCCCTCTCTTGTAAAAACATGAGGGAGGTAATCCAGTCTCTAGTTCTTTGGTTTTAGTTTGATCCACTAGTGTCATTCACTTGGAGACTATACTTTCCAGCAAGGTCTGGAGGAGCTGTTCTTATCCCTTACATTTAAACCTGTATTTCTCCTGTCTTTCCTCCTTTTTGGGAGCAGCAAAAGATCTCCACTGAAGTCCACAAAATTGTTAGCCCATGGGGCCAACAGACTGATACTCACACCTTTGTAGGATTTCGTGTGCTAAACATGCACCTCACCCACTGCAGATGGACAGGGACAACCCAGCCAAATCCTGATCCCTTTTTGCCTCTGTCACAAACCAGGGGTGTCCCAAAGCCCAGATCCAGGTCTTCAGCAGGTCCCAGTCCACCCCTACAGCAGAGAGCAGAGGAGGCTCTCTGAACCTGATCTTAGCCTTTGTTTAAGGCCAAAGTAAAATCCCTTACAGTTTATTTCATGTGTGCAGCCAGTGACTAGAAGATAAGCCTTTTATTAAACCTGAGCTCATTTCAGGCATACAGCTGCAAATAAGACACACAGCAGCTCCTGCATGGCTCCCCCCACTGCTCTATCTGTACATAATTGTATATATTTTCTTGTATGATTCATTAGTGTTTTAATTAAAGCTGTGCAGTTTAGTTTTCAATCCAGCCAAGTCTCTCTCTTTTTCTCTCTCTCCTTCCCTACCTGGGTGGGAGGGGGAGGGGATCGAGAGCATTGTTGTCGGACCTGAGTCAAACTTTGACAGGCACCCAGTGCAATTCACACTGCATCAGGCACTACATTCAAAGGTTTAAGGGCTGCAGACTTAAAAATACCATTTTTTTTTAAATTTTATTTTCCTTGCACTCACCCCTGTATTCCTTTTTCAGCCTGCCTTTTTCACTGCAATTCAGCCACATGCCTGTCTTTCTGACATCTAACACCTTTGGTCTTCCTCAAATGACTATCTATACATTTACTTTAGCAAGTCAACATATGTAAATGCCATTGTATGTCACAGATGATTGTTTCTCCTTCTTTCCAAAGAGACCAATGTAGTGCAATGAAAAAAGGCACACAGATGGGCAATGTTGCTCTGCATTGTTTTCCTGTCACACTGAGATGGACAACAAATGCATGTCTGCTCTTGGTGTGAGGAGTCAGTACAAGATCAGTGAAGGAAGCCAGTGTATCTCAACAGCTTTCAAACTCACGGTGCCTGTTCCCAAAGCATCCGAACTTTGACAATCCCTGTCAGGGAAACTGGGGCTGAATTGAGAGGCAAGTTACATGTCTATATTTAAAGAAGGCTTCCTTTAAGATGGTAGGTGCTGAAGTCATTCAGAAGAACTTGCTCCTGGATTTATATTGATTTGTTCTACTATGAATAAATGTTACTCACATATTATTGAATAGAAGGCTTGCAATGAATCAAAGAAACTGCTTTACATCACAGTGCTAGAACAACATTAGCATGGACCATAGCAGCCCTGAATGTGCATGGTATGCTTAGTGAAATATTAAAATAAAGTCCAGTATGCTTTTTTTCATTTTCTCTTCCTTTTATGTATGTGCAACTCTTGGAGGCTTGAGGAAGAATGTGATTTCCCCAAAGAGACACCTACACAAGTCTGCAAAATATTACCAATAATTTGTGACCCTTCTGGACAGAGCTTCTCTCCTGGAGCAGAGAACACTGAGAGTACCAGTTCTTGGGGTTTTGCTTTAGAGCAAGATCGTGGTCTTCCACCTGCAGAGGTTATGGTGTCACAGCACATTAATTGAGATGTTCGTTGCTGTCATGAGTGATGAGACAAATCTGCATAATATGGTGGCATTTCACTATCAATAAAGTTTTAGAGTGGAAAGCTTGTCTTCTGGCAATGGGTAAAAGCTAAATCTCTGAGGGAACATGAACAAGAAACAACATTTGCTTTTTCCTAAACATGAAAGTGAATGCTCACTCCTGCTAAAACACACTTTTCTCAGAATTTCCAATAAGGCTTAGCAGCCATGGAGCTGCATGTTATTGCTTCAATTGAGGATAAGGAATTCTCTGATTTTCTTCTCGGAAACAGTAATTTTATTCCACCCCTTCTCTAGTCAAAATGGAGCTACAAATTTGTGACCAGCACATAGTTGTGACCTCCTCTTGATGTTGAACTGACCATGCTCTCACCCCATGTCATCAGATCCGTCTGTTTCATCTGCATCTGCTTCTAGAAAGTGAACTCATGGCTCAGCTCTGCCCATGAGGTAGACTGAGAGGCTGGGATTGCATGCCTGTCAGCTAAAGGAAAATGGGCTTTTCTGCCCCCCATATTCCAAAGTGAAGAAGGAGGTCTCAAGGTCTGAAGCACTGATTTCTTGCTATTTGATGGAAAAAGAAAAAGGACTAGGAGATGTTCAGGTCAATTTTAAATTGTTACCAAGCAGAAAAACACTAAATGTCTGAGGATACTGTTTGCAAGAAACGCTGCACACTTGATCTGAAACCAGTGTTACACCTTCTGTACCATCTGTACAACTACCTGCCAACCATGTCTTGCCCTGCACAGCCCAACGGGGGAAGATCTCATGTATGGAGCAACTTGGTATAAGATGGAGAACTCAGACTGGTAAGCCACCGAGTGAGAAGAGAAGAAACTTCAGCAAAATCTCTGCATGGCAAAGCCTAGAAAGCAAAGGAAGAGATTCACACGAGTTTTTCAAGCAGCATTAGCAAATTGCCCATTGGGCTCACGTAGCAGACTGCAGTACTTCACAGACAACTTCATCTCGGCTGAGAAAATGCTGAAACAGTCCTTAACAAGAGCTGGTTTCTAAGCCTTTTAAACAACTGCTGGCCCTTAGAAATTCAGAGTGGATATTCCCTGTAACACACTTGCCAATAACCCTGTACTTGGCAGCAGGTTTTGGCCACCTCATGCATAAAGCAACCTCATGATCTCAGCTGCAGGACAAGTTGCTTTGACGTAAGTGCTAGAGGTCAGCACTCATGGCAAGAGGAGGGAGAGTCAATGTGGGGCTGGCAGGTCACCTGGCACATGGACCAGAGGTAGGTGCAGCCTGAGCTGAAGAAGCAAGGAGGAGAAAAAGATGATAGAGGAGGTTCTGGAAGAAAATCAGAACAGTAATTCCTCTCTTCTTGTACTTACCAATGGACACATTTTTTTTACACAGAAGCGCAAAATCATAGGGTGCTTTTCATCCCCCAGATATATCCCTTTGTCTAGCTACTGCATGACATTTCCTTAGCCATCCAGTCTCTTTCACTGTCCACTCTGCCAGATGAACGGAACTAATTTAAATTACTTTTTTTGAAAAAGCTCTAAAATATTAGGCATTGATTGAATTCCACAGGACAATGAGTACAGATAGGAGAACGATTTGCAGTTCATAACTTTCCATGTTTTGTTCCTGTTCATAAATTATCCACAAAGAACTTTGATTTTTACTAAATTGCTCATTATTCAAAACTCTTTGGCAAAAAATTAATGCATACATATTTCAACATATGGATTCTCTCTGTGCACTAGTCACTTCAGCTACCTCCTTGACTACCTATTATTTATGGCCTGCAAGTGGTCATTTGAACAACATGGCATTCCCCTCAGCTGGATATTTGGGCCAAACCATTGAGTCTCTTTGTCACATAGAAATGCCATTCAGCTTTGTCAGACACATGTCATTAAACCAGCTTCAGCTTTGAAGTATCAATTGCAAGAAACTTATGGAAGCTAGAGTAGTAGAAAGTGGGGGTGGTTTATGTTAATCACTGTATGACTTGAGCATAACAAAAGTCCCTGCCCTACCTGTGTTTGCAGACCATATGTATTACCCACAGCCTCCCAGATGACTTATTCAGTAATTTACAAATCAATAACACAAATTATATGAAGAGGGCCATATTTATTGGCCATTACTTTTTACCCTACTGTCCCGTTTCTTTGTAGTCTACCTCATCTTGTTTAGAGCCAGCTTGGATATCAATGCATGATTGATGCAGATATATCTACAGTTTATTCTATAAAAGAGGAAAAGATGGGTGGGATGTCTTGTTCATCTACAGAACAACTTACCCAAGTGAAATTAAGCCATCAGGGACAGTTTCCCTGTGCACAGCTCCAAGCTGGTTTCAGTAGATGCCCTCTGCAATTTCCTTGCCTCCTGCCTTTTCTCAGGATTGCCTGGGCACTGCTCATTTGGGCTCTGGCAGTGCTCAGTGAAGCCTCCTCAGTCCTCACACTCCTGAGTGTCTTGGTCCAAATAAATAGGGCTTCACATCAAAAATAAAACGTCTGTCACTTCATGAAGTTAGAGTTTCTAAGAGATTTTGAAACAAAGACAACAGTTACACCCACCAGTTTCTGGGGACGTTTTTCTTATTATTTTTCAAATTGGACAAGTGAAAGAGGCAGCCAAAGGTCTTTTATACCTTTTTATAAAAAGCAGCAATAAAAGCCACCAAAATCATAATAGCTGCCCACTTTTGTTTAAAATGCTCTTGCGTGGCTTTAAGAAAGAGAAAACAACTTTTCAGTGTCATTTTGATCAGCACTACCACGATCTGTAAAAGTCTTAACTGCTACAGAAGGGATTTACAGATAAAATTCAACCAAGGCGGCACCAACAGAGCGTTTTCAGAGCTGACAATATCAAAGAATAAGGAATTAAACAAAGTGATTCACTGAAGAGTTGAATTGGCTGACCCACGTTGCCAATCCATTGCTGCAAAGTCTTTCAAATAAAAGGTTGATGGAAAAAAAGAAAAAAAAAAAAAAAGAAAAAGAAAAAAAACCCACAACAACAACAACAAAAAAACACAAATGAGAAAAAAAAAAAAGGTTTCCCAGCACAACCAGATCTGCTCGATGTGAAAGAAAGAGACAAAGAAAGCCTATGTGTTTATCTGGCACATTGTTGAGCTGGAGCTCTTCTTCCAGACTCGATCAATACATTCTCTTCTTAAATTCCCCTGTCCACTGTACAGAAGTCAGCTATGTTTGTTTACCAGCAGATAACCATCTTAATTAGACTACTGCATTGAAGCCCTGTTCGGTGAGCACAGAAACAGTTTTCTTTCCTCTGGCATTGTTTTCCTTGGAGGTGTCTCTTGCTAAACAGAATATTTTTCTGTTTAATGAAAGAGAGTAATATAAATGGCATCCTGTGATCTTTGTGCCCATGTCACTCCTACTCGAGTGAAACTAGGTAGGACCTAGTTAATTAGTACAAGCCACTAACAACAATAAAAAAACCAGCATTAATGGCCAACATGTTTATTTCTAAGCATCTAGTTTTCACAGCATCCAAAAGAATTGGAATCAAGTAGAACAGCACCCACATTTTTATGTTTTGAGCCTGGAGCATGTGCACACTGCAAGCAAATTCTTGCAGAAGCCACAGCAACTGAGAAGCAAGTCCTGAGTTACTGAGCAAGCTTTTCCAAGACCAACACGTCCACTATGGAGGAACTCTCAAAGCACAGACCCTTGTGCCATGTGCTGCAAATTAGAGAGTTAAATCACCATGCCACAGGAGTAATGGCAGCCTCATGGCTAGCCAAGGTCAATTCCCAACACCAACAATGTTTGTCAACCCATATTGAATTCAGTAAGATTTGCCTGCAAGTGAAGGCAAAGCTTGACCCCTCACATCCTACTGAACTATTCCTTCTCATACACATGCTCCTTTGTTTCTGATCCTCAATATGTGCTGAATATGAATCCTGTAACAAGTACCTATAGGGTATGGTTAGGGGCAAAAAAAGCACTGTTCTCTGCTTACAGTTCACAGCACACCTTACACAAACTCCTGGTAAGGCAAGAAGGTGAGAAAGTACTTTTGAAAATATGGGAAAATAGCTTTACTTGAGACTAGTTTTCCATTGACATAGGGCCAGCACCTTTCTGTTCCTTCCTCCTGTCTTCTCAGGAGGGCTAAGAATAGTGGGGTTTTTCAGAAAGAAATGTTGAGCCCTCCCTCACCCCCTTTTCGGATAAAGCTACCAAAACTGCAAGGTCACATTCATCCTAGAATTTCTTCCATCTGGATGTTAAAGTCAGAGGAAAGATCCCCTTTCAGGAAGGAACCCCAAAATGAAAATCTTTCATTTCAGTTCTCCACCTTTTCATCAATAAGGAGTAGCAAGAAGCAGAACCAGAGGGAAAAGAATGCCAAGAGATCCACCAAAAGAAAACTACTTTTCACAAAGTCAGTGAGTGGGACAAGCAATCGAGGGAAAAGGGGGCTTAGATGAAAGGTATAAAGTATAGGTCTATTCCCAAGTCATGCCTTCTGAGTCTGGGCAGCATATCTCTGTTAAGAGAATGCTTTGATGTCTGCCATTTTTTTCCTCAATATTATGCTCTTGCCACTGTAGGCTTTCAGTGCAAGTTAAAAAGATTGACAGAATGTCTTACTCAGTCGCTAGCTTTTCTTGAAAATTGCCTCCAAAAAACTCCTAGCTTTTTCACAGTCACAACCTAAAAATAGTGTGAAGCAGATTAAGGAAGACAACATAACCATGGCAGAGCCATAGTCAAAGATCTAGGTTCAATAGCTATTCTAGTATACACTCTCCATCACTGTTCACCCCAGCAGAGGCACAAATAAGAAGAGGTGCATAATACTTTTCCACATAGTTTTTACACCAAATAAAAGAGGTGATGATTCCCGAAAAGGACAGATTTCTGAGTAGGCAGGTTCCACAATATATGCATGTTGTTTCTAATCCAGGCCTTCCACTCTTCCCCAAACCTCTTGTATCACACACAACGTTGGAGACGGTAAACCAGTCTCCCCTCAGCCAAGTAACCTCCTTCTGAACTTTGTGCTGACCACAATCTAAACATGGGCAGTTTGCAGGGCCACTGCCTGTAGACACTAGAAAAAAGGAGCAAGGAGAGCAATTCAGTAAACTAAAAGGTCATACTCAGATATTCATATTACAGCACCCAGTCATTGTAGGGTTTTTTTGGACCTCATCCAACAACTTTATTATTGTATTGTATCTATTAAAGCTATTGTGTACTAAATGGCAGGAAGAATAATAAATGCATCTTTATTTTTAAAAGTTGAATTTCATTTTCTCCACAGCCTTGAAGCTGTACAAGGAATGCTTGCCAATTCAAACATGACAGTTACTCATCTGTCCCTTACTGCAAGTAGTTATGATCATAGAAATAGCTGGATATTCTTCAGCTGCTCCCCACTCCAATTTGCTTTTTCATTAGTACTGATCCAAAGAAATTAGGTGGCTAGATTTTTCAGTACTGTGTGTTTTTATATGTTGTGATATTGTACAGTGACATGATCAACTAATGCCTCTTTCTGGCCCTAGAATGCTGCACACACATCTGTCCTGCTTGCTTTCCATCCATGGTCCAATGAAAGCAATTAGAAAATGAGTAAGCCCATTTGTATCCTAGTAATGCCCATGGGCACAGATGAGGTATGAAATCTAACGGCAAATTTTAAATGAAATCATACAAGACTGCCAATAGTTTAGTCAAAAGCTGAATGACATTAGTTTTGTTCTCAGACATCACCAAGCTAACAAAGTAGATGCCAGCTTCAACAGTCCTTGTTCAAGTTCAAAAACCTTCAGTAGAACCACACTGCCTCTGCCCCAGCAGGGGACAGATGGTGATCCTGAAAAAACATTGGCACTAATATCATGCAGAGGCAAAACTCAAAGAGAAGTTCCCATTTCATATTAGCAAGCACATACATCCCTATTACACATTCCCAAGAACCTGGAGAAGTATGGTCTGTAGAGACTGTCACGGTTTGAGACAGTGTTACCAGCACTGCTTCTTAGCCCCAGAGGTGGACAGGTTCTTTACCCAGCCCTGTCACCCCACAAGCTCAAGACAAACCCAAATCCTCCTACTACAGTCAAAATACGATTCTCCCGAGGAAGGAAAAAATAAAGCTCTTGAATTGGAAAGCTTCAGATTTTTCCAAATTTTTAGCAAGTCATAACAAGTTTTCCCACCAGTTAATAGGACAAGGACTTGACATGGATTGCCTGAGAAAACAGCTATACAGCCCTTCCCACATAGCTTAGTAATTGATGCATGCTGGAGATGTCTCATCAGCTTCTCTTTGTTCAGTGCAGAGCACAGGCTATAACAAAGGTGTCCTAGTGAACCAACTAATTACCGCTCATATCTCTCCTGCATCTGTACTAGCAGAACAGCAGCAACAGGAATGCTTCTGTCAGACTACCCTACAGCCTCTGACCTAACCAAGGCAGATGCAATTTGACAAGGCAAAAGCATCTGACATGGTTCCCCATAGAACTGTCATAAAAAAACTGGCTGCTCATGGCCTGGATGAGCATAGGATCCGTTGGATCAAGCACTGGCTGGACAGTCGGGCCCAAAGAGTGGTGGTCAATGGAGTCAAATCCACCCAGGGCCAGTCACAAGTGGTGCTCCTCAGGGCTCAGTGTTGGGACCGTTTCTGTTTAACATCTTTATTGATGATCTTGACAAGGACATAAAGTGTATTATCAGTAAGTTTGAAGATGACACCAAGCTAGGCAGGAGTGTTGATCTGCATGAGGATAGGGAGGCTCTACAGAGACCTCATCAGTCTCTACAACTACCTGAAAGTTCATTGTAGAGAGGTTGGTGCTGGTCTCTTTTCACAGGTAATTAGTGACAGAACCAGAGGGAATGGCTTCAAGCTGCAACAGGGGAGGTTTAGACTGGACATGAGGAAAATTTTTTTCACAGAAAGAGTGGTTAGACACTGGAATAGGCTGCCCAGGGAGGTGATTGAGTCACCATCCCTGGATGTGTTTAAGGGTTGTCTGGATGTGGTATTGGTGGAGATGGTTTAGGGGAGAACTTTGTAGAGTAGGGATGATGGTTGGACTCGGTGATCCCCAGGGTCTTTTCCAAGCTGAATAGTTCTATGATTCTATGAATTTGACCATCTATCTGCCATGTCCCCAAGTGTCTCTGCCTACGCTACCAAAATAAAACATACACAGAGCCACTGTTATTGCCCTTCTCTGTATGGCATCTTTCTCCTCAGGTATTAACTTTTTTAATACAGATTCTTGTATTCGATGAACCTGACTCAGGTTTGTGCCTAGCTTCAAGACAACTGAACTGGTGTTTCCCAGTTAAAATCCGCCACCAAATAATTTGTCTGAACATCTTCCAAATCCTCTCCATAGTCAAAAACGGGAGATAGCACCTTTGTCTGTGGGGAAAGGTGTGGGCCACTCCAGCCACATAAAAGATGCCAAACAGAATAAGAATGTGCATGTCCTGAAAATTTTTGTATGTAGGTCAGACAGTCTTTAAATATGCATTGAAACAATATTAATGTCACTGACCTGTCTGATCACGAGTGCAGCTGCTGCCTAAAACCATCTAGAAATTGCTTCTTCTGAGAGCATGTACCTGCTGCCCTTAAAAACCTTCCTTTGTCTGCAGAGGAGTGTGGGGAAATTATTTACTGTCAGAGATCCAGCTATATTTACTGTTTTTAATTAAAATGGAAACTTTAAAAAGGACATTTGGTTTCCACTTAATGGCCCCCAAAGGTTTATCATTGGAGACATTTAGCAACAGAGCCAAAGGGAACTTTGTATTGCTGCTGTTCAGCTGTGCTTTCCCTCAGGTTAACTCATACTTCGTGCGCTGGTGCAGTTAATCTCCTGTTTTCATGACCACAGAGTGCTTGCTTTCCTTGGGGGAAAAAAAAATAAAAGTTAAAAAAAAGCCAAAAAAAAAAAAGAAAAGCCCCATCTGTACAGAGACAGCAAAGATTACTTGTAACTGCCATAATTTAAGGGCAAAAAGAATCCTCTTATCTTACCTGCAGAGTGGATTAAAAAAATTAGAGCAGGAAGAGAAATTACTTCCTGAAAGGAAGTTTTGGTGGACATTAGTAGGGTCCAAATACAGATTTAAGTGGCCTCCATGCAGCACTCTGCTATCTCACATGCACTTTGGCTCAGATACTGAAAAGCAAACAGAGTGGTTATGAGTTCATTGCCAACACACAGTCAGTTATGCCATCTCTGCTACATTTTTACACTGTGCCCAGTAAAATTATAACTTCTCTTCATATTAGGGTCCTAAATGTACACTGAAATGGCCAGGAAATTATTTCTGTAAATATTAGGGGCAGGGAGGAGGTGCACACATGTCTATTCCCAAGTATACTACAATTGTGTTGGTAGAAATCAGGCTGCAAAGGAGGACTGTTTCTCCACTCCTTGCATCGTCAGGCATTTTCTTCTGTGCAGAAGGAGTGAAAATACAGTAGTTGAGTAATGGTGGTGCTTTATGCACAACAATTCACATAAGTACCTCCAGGTATTATTGGCTGGGAGTAAAAGTCATTTTTGAGTGCATAAAATATCTTGCATCAGTGTAAATATGTTGGTTCTGCTAGTGCTGCAGACATACAAGGACAGCTACAATGGATGCACATGTGTTGCCACAAAGAAGATACCTCACAACAGCCAAAATAGATCACATCCTCTACGTAAAGGATTTCTGTGAGTAAAATAAATACATGTATATACATGCACAGATGTGTATATGGCCTGTGGCACAACAGAACAGTTCTACCTCCAAGTATTCCCAGAAGGGTTGAGGAAAACCACCTTCATGCATGGACAAGCACTAAGTAAGGAACACCTCTTCAGGAAGGTGCCAGGCTGCAATATTGACACGCAATTAAGAAAGGTGGTAATCCTGCTCATCTAACTGTGCAATTAGGATAATGTCACTTTCTATCTCCACTTTTTAAAACACTGTGAGATTCTCAGATGAAAACTCTGTACATGTGTGAAGCATTTATACCTTCATCAAAGAAGCAGATGGAATGTGGTATGCTTGTTTTTGTGTGAACCCTATAGTCATCACTGCTATAATTAGTTAAGAGTCATCTCTTGCTCTGCTGTGAGTTCTGCTGTTTGACAGCATTTGGTAGGGGCTGGCATTTCCACAGGAGCAACTGTATCTTGACAGCATATATTTGTATTTCTTCCATCACTGTCATAGCTGCGTAATTACATTTTAGGAGTATCGTGCATATATAGTAGAAACACAATGCAAAAAAAAGCTGTACATCAGCTAATGAAGAGTGGAGGAGATTTTCAGAGGCCATCTTGTCCATTGCTCTGCAATGAGCAGGATCAGACCAAACAGTTGGTCTAACCTGTTTTAGAGACTTTCAGTGATAGAAGCCCATGTCTTCCACAAGAAGTATTATTTCATACTAAATATGAGTTTTCCTAATATCCAATCTCTATTTTCTGTGGTGAAATATATGCCCATTATTTCTAGCTGTCTTTCATGAAGAATTTTTTCCATCCAAGGCCCTTACTCTTTGCAGCTATCTCTGTGTGCTTGAAGATCATTGCATCAGGTACATTCTATTCTTTTTCATTTCACTGGGAAATACACAAAGCACAATGTACCTCTCAGCTCCCTCCATCTTTCTGCTGCAAGCCCATGGTTGAATAAAATAAACAATGGAAAGGAAATTAATTAAATAAATAAATAAATAAATTGAAAATCAGACACAGGACCTCTCTTTCAAAGTAATTGCTGTTCAGCAGACCAAAGCTAAAAAGAAGCCTAGATGTGTTCTAATTATATCAGCCCCTGAGTTGTGTTTTGGGTTTATTCATAGGAATGGGAATCACAATGCTTCTGCCTTTGCCAACAGGAATGAAGCACCTTGAACCAGACACAGATGTATCCAGCAAAATAAGAGTAAATACATTACCAACACTGACTGTGCGATAAAGCACAAAAAGAAAATCTGAAACAAATTTGAGTAACTTGTATAAACATCATTACATGAAAGGACAAGAAGAGGGTCAGTTGCACTTCTCTTACAGCACGATGCATCCATGCAAATGCTCAGGTCTCCTTTAGCACTTTAGAGCACACATGCCCTGTAACTAATTTCTAAATTGGGGAGATTTTATACATTTCAGTAGTTCTTAGATAATAAGACATTTACTTACAGGAGTGTTATCTGTGTTTGTACCTCTCCAGTTGCAATTATTACTTTTCTCCTAGACAAAAAGAAGCAATGCCTAAGGCAAAAGAAAAGTGGCAAAAGTAGGCTTTTCTCTGTGTTTTACTGGATAATAATTTCTACAGAGGAAATTAATTGCTGGGCTGAATCAGGCACTAAGTCTGTCATGCCCATGTCCAGTCTCTGACAAGTACCAACAACAGGTGCTTCAAATCCTCATAGGCAGTCACAGAGCAATGTTCCTATAGAGGATGTTTCTTCCAAAAGCAAGGCACTTAAGATTAGTTAATGCCTTGAAGCAGAAGGGCTCAGACATTTGATATTATATTTTATCCCAGCTAGTGCAGCTACAGACATTCACTTGAGCGGAATCCGTTCAAATTCATGATCTTGGTAACAGTGTCTAAAAGCAGTGTTACACAGGTTAAAAAGAAGCAGTGGGGGGGGAAGAGCAGGAAGGGAAAGAAGTATTTTCATATAAATTTTCCCCTTACCAAGTTCTCTTCATTTCTAAAATAACAACAAAAGGTTAAAAAAATCCAAATTATCTCTTTAAATATTTCCTTATTATATATACTTTTATTTTCCATTACAATCTATTTGATCAAGTTCTGAAATTTCTGCTGCTTTTCTGAGACATACCTTAAATCCAAACCTGAGTCAAGAACTACTCTTGGTATCTTGTGGGTAATTTCCTTGAATTATTTAACTAAGCATCAAGACCGCTGAAGCTCTCTATCTTCTAATCAAGCACAGATCAGCTTAACAAGAATCAGTCCTTATTTGACTCACTTGCTCTTGAAATCTTTAGGAAATGGAATTTAATAAGATCTATGGATAGAAAACTCCAGTGCTCAACTGCTGGAAATCTTGCTTCAATGTTAAAGCTTAATTTCCCTTGGTGCAATTTAAACCCACCACGATTTGCCCAGTTCCGATGTCATTACATACCTTCCTAAAACAGATTGTCTTACACACCCTTGCCCTATGTGTTTTGGCTACTGAATGGTTTCAAACAACCACTGAAAGCACAGCTACCAGTACAGAGCAATTTATGCTCACACCATTGCAGTGTCCACAAGCACAGTGTTGGCAGTGATGCGATGGCTGCAGAGTTATATACGAACCAGGATCTGACCTCTGCCCAAGTGCAATTCTGTGCACCAGATCCACCTTCTAAGATGATCTCCAGATATCCACACCCTCTGGAAACTGCATTTGTGAGGGCCAAACCCAAATCTTCAGTGCTGTTCAGTGGGAAGCCAAATTCAATCACTGCTCTCAGCAGTGAATCATACAAAATTCACATTTTGTCTCTGTCCTCCTCCATGACCAAGTACAACCTGCCTGCCTGGATTGTTCTCAACACATATAGTGTATCTAACACAAAGAGCAGAATTGCTGGGGCAAAAAAATAATCTCAGTTTAAGGCAAAAATAATTCGTTCAGGATGATGTCAAAAAGGCTCTCTTCTAGTTCAAGTTTTCCATTTCTTCAACTCATTTTTTTTTAAATGAATGGCTCAAAGTGTCAAAAAAAGGTTGCTTGGGATTAAGAAAAAGTATCTTTGAAGAAGCAGCATGCTCCTTAAAGAATATAAAAAGAAAGTAGTTTGACTTTTTCAGAACTTTTTGTACAGAACTAAAAATGAATGACAATATGGTCACAAAAAACATAGAAGATACTTTATCACCAAACATACTCAGATGGAGCATTTGGCAGAAAACGTGTCATAAGAAAGAAGTTTGCCAAGCCTCCATGTTGTTGCTCAGTCTACCTGCTTGTGCTAAACAGGAGTGACACTTTACTTTTCAGAAGCTAGATCATCATGCAGCAAGACAAACAGACCATGAAGAAACAAAGTCACGTATCAGCCACAGCTGTTGTTGTTCTGGAGTTGTTTGGTTAGTCCACATAGACATCTTGTGATTTATACGGTGTTTCCACATTGATCTTTCAGCCCTTTCTGTTCAGTTGGCCTTAAACCAGCTCTCAGTGCTTCAGATATACTTTTGGGTTATTGGTAAGTTTATAGGAGTGATAAGCACAGACTAGAACAGGAAGAAACATGTGACTACACTGCCCTCCTTGGAAATTCTGATAGTCTTTAAAAGAAAGTAATTATGTTACACTATAATACTGTTAATTTTGCAATATATTCCAAATAGAAGTGAGACACTGTCACACACCTGGTAAGAGCTCAACAGTTACAAAGCTCCTTAAATATTGATGTGAATTGAATGGGTTATTTTAATTTTTGATTCAGTAACGTTTTCCCCTTTAATACTTTGAGAGTACTGAAAGTATTGAGCAGGAGGTACTATTATATGGGTAAACCACCAGAGAGAGCAATTTGAAGAATAAATTGAAATCCAAATTTCATACACAAATTATTATTAACACTAATTTCCACATATTACAAAGCAGCTTCTTTGCATGTATGACATTGCCTTTTGCACCCAAACATGACTTTAATTAAGATCTAACTTATTCATGACTATAATTCAGATCTAACTGCTAGTCTAGTCAAATGAGTGTAATTAGTCCCAGAGGGCGTATCTAAGAGAACTAGGTTTTCCTTTTCATCTCTACATTTAGGCAAACACAATAGATTCTGGAAGATCAGCCTGAGAACATGGAAATGTAAAGAGCTTTACAGAGTTTGTGGTGAAGTTCTAAACAAAAACATGGGTAAGTACAGCTTTCATTAAGTCTCTTAGTTTAATTTATTCTTGCAGACTATGCAATAAGAGTGAAAAAACTGAGATGATTAGCCAACATAGCGCCGATAAACATTTCATACTTATTTCCTTGTCTATTATTAAGAAATAGAACCATACAAGTTTGTTTAGTGTATCCATATATTAATTACTTTAAAAGGCATTAATGAGGTGAGTATCCATTTTTGTTCCTATTCTGACTACAAACACATTGTTTTCCTGTATAAGTTGACACCGGCATGAGCAAGACAGAAGAAAATCCGACCAAATACTCTTTATTTATCAATCATTCATTATCCTGGTGTCCTGATCCATAGCATACTCTGCCCAGAGGCAAAAATAATGAAGAAAAATCAGACAAAACTATTTGTTCTTTCTGCTTGTGTATCATTCCACCCCCACAGATCCTTTGCTTTTCACCCAGCGCCTTCTCCCCACCCACTCTGCAGCACCTTCACCCCTTATCTACAAGGCACTAACTTCACCCTCCCCTGCCAAAACACTCCTCATCCAGTCCCTCTATCCCGAAGGAAAGTAATGGAAAATAGTTTTGCATCAGGGACCACCCAGAGCTGCTCCATTCTGGAAACAGATTCTGAGGCAGGTTGCAAGGAACCTTCACTCAGATGCAGTTTAAAACTTCAAGCGCCCTGCCATGACACTGTTCAGAAGACAATATTTTCATTGCTGTACCCTTAAACTGTCCTCCAGATTGGTCCTCGGTTCTGTCTGAACTGCAAGGTGAAGCATGAACTCCCACACACTGAATCCTGGGGACTGGTGCTCTTCTGTCTTTCTCAGTGGATTATATAGTGGGGACTTGTTAAGCTGCTTGGGTCTACGTGATGTGCTTGAGAAAACCCAAACTGAAGAGAGCTCCTGGTGGAAAAGACCATCACCTGCCCACCCCGACTTTCCCTCTGGTTCAGCCAGATGACTGAGAACTAAGGCTCTGAGTATTTTTACCAGAGATAAAGCAGCTTCTTAATGCAGACACTCCAATGTGCAGTTGACCAACTTTGGTCTTCAGAGTGATCCAGGCCTGGACATCATTATGTAGGTAACAGCAATCATTTTTCTTTTTACCCTCAGAGCAGAAGAAACTTCACATTTCTCAAGAATAAATCCAACAACTCAGTTCCCAAAATTCAATGACAGAGAAGCACTGTTTCTTAGAAACATGTGCATGCTCTTAATACTCATTTGAAGTAAACAGGGCTTGGCACATGCCTAGTTTCAAGCATACAGTAACTTCTCTTAGTCTCTGTAAGTGTAATTTGTTTTAAAATTATTCCCAGAGAAAAGCGAAAGAAAAGCAGATACAATCAATTTCACCAGGAAAGATGAGAGTTGAACTCACAATATAATGGTGGCAGCTAATGCATAAAGCTCATAAGGCCACATTCAGTTGATGTGTTGCCTTTATGGCAGGCATTATTAAATGGCTGTTACATGAACTTGGATTGCTTTTGACTAAAGTTAGAGAGGTTATTTTTATGTTTTGTTTCAGAATACTGTGCTGGTTTGGTTTCACAGGTTTTTTTAGTAGTGGGGGAAGGGCCCCACGGTGGGGCTCTGGTAAGAAGCTGAGATGCTCCCCCAGCTCCAAAACCAGCCAAGGAGCCATTAAAGAGACAATAGATTTGCCTCTGCAATTAACATACGAAAGAACTGAGATAAGATCTGAGCAAATCGAGCAGGAAAAGGAGCTGAGCTGGACAGGCAGAGCAGTGCTGAGGTGAAGGGCCCAGCGTTGGTGAGGAAGAAGGGGAAGAAGGTGCCCAAGCAGAAGTTCCCCTGCAGCCCATGGCGAGATGGCAGCTGTGCCCCTGCACTCATGGACTAATGTGGTGGAACATTCCCTGAAGGTGCCAGGAGGGGTGAATGTGGATTTCCTGCCAGCGGACTTGGATCATGCAGCTGTGGAACACCCCACCCCAGTGGACATGATGGTTCCCGAAGCAGCCTGAGACTGTGAGAAGCTCAGGCTGGAGCAGCTCCTGAGGGACTGGACCTCGTGGGAAGGCCTCATGAAAGAGGGGTTCATGGAGGACTCTCTCCCATGGGAGGGACCCCGTGGGGAAGCAGGGCAGGACTGTAAGGAATCCCTCATCCTGAGGAGGAAGGAGCAGCAGGAACCACCAGCCTGTGAACTGACTCCAAACCCCATCCCCTGTCCCCCTGTGCTGCTGGGGGGAAGGAGGGAGAGAAACTGGGAACAAAGTGATTTGGGCCCGGGAAGAAGGGAGGGGTGGGGTAACATATGCAAGCCCTGCTCTGTGTGTTGTTTGTGTCCTGTGTGTGTGTTTGATTAGCATGAAATTACATTATTATTTTTTCCCCAATCTGAGTCTGTTTTGCCCAGGACCTTAATCGGTGAAGAGCCCTCCTTGTCCTTTGTCTCGACTCATGAGCTTCTAGTTGTTTTTTGTCCTCCCCATCCCAGAGTGTGTGTGTGTGTGACGAGTTGAGTGAGCAGCCATGGGGCTGTTTGTTTGTTGTGTTGGGCCCAAACCATGACAAATACATACATACATACAAAAACATCAAGACTTTTTTTTGCCCAATGCTTTGGAGTGAACTCAGCTAAACAGGAGATGAAAAACAGGATTTGATTCTGCTCTCAGAGTGCTTTTCCATCATTTTCACTAGTTTTCACCTTTGTATGCAAAAACAACAATTAAGGTCTTAGTAGAGAAATCATTTAATTGTTTGCCATTTGTCACAAGGTTTCTGTCAGGAATAAGTGTGACAGGTATTCAGTCACTCATGAACACAAGACAGTTCTTTTGAGCTCTATCTCAACCCAGAGAAGCACATTCAAAGTTTAACAGGGAGATGTAAGTCTTGCTTAATTTCCAGAGGCATTTCTGAATTTTTACATCCCACACAACCCTACCGAGAAAAGACAACAACATTTTAGGAGGAGGTAACTGGATTGTGCTAACTAAATTGCTTTTGACTCCATAAGCTTTCAGGTGATGTGCTGCCTCAAAAACAGGAGGTTTTTCTTCTAAAAAAATATAATGAACAAAGCATATGTGAGGTCCATCACAGTAATTGACTCTATACAGTTCTGAAGAAAAACGAAATCTGAAATAGGACTAAGAGGATGAGAGATCAGAAATGCCATTTCCACTGCCACTTGCAACAAGTTCCAAAGCTGCACTCTCCACGCCCTTTCCCAGGGGCTGCACGGTGGGCATACGTCTTAGCAGACACTTTGTGTACACAGTAATAATAGTATACTGCTTGACATGCAAACTTGAACAGTTTGTATATGCTGCATAATGAAAGACAATGGAGAGTAAGGAATTTGAGAAGAAATAAAAATGTATTCGATTATCTGTTTCATCCCCTTAGCACTATAAGATTTCACTCTCTAATAATTGCATATAATTTCTTCTAGTCTAGTCTAAAAATGCCTGGGGTGAAGAAGCTTCCCCTGGGATATTATTCACAGCTTGAAAGATCTCAGCATGAGGAAGAATTTCCTAATACACAACATTCATGTTTCCCTTTGAAATTGAATCCCATTACTCCTGGGCACCCACCCTAAATCAATATTTTTCCTTCAGTTATTTGTCAACTTCATGTTCTAGCAACCCACTCCCTCCTGTTCCCATGTAACAATCCCTAATTAAAGCAGCAGCTTAAATCTCTTCTAGTAGCCTAAATGGACTCCTCTCAACACCTCCATTATTTGCACTTTTCCCCCTAAACTCTTTGTAACCCTTAGCCAAGGGCAGGGTACCTTCTGCAGGGTGAGGAGGGGCTCTGGGGAGCCCTCAGTCCCCGCTCCAGCCCAGACCTGCTTACCATGCATGGTCATCTGGGGCTGGGGTCAGGGCTCTTCACCTTGCAAATGGATTCCACTTCTCGGCATAACGTGCAATTCAAGGCTGTACATACATATGTAAATCCTTGACAGCAGATTTGTTTTTTAGATGGATATTTAGGCCACGAGGCCATTGCGCAGTTAAAGAACAGTAGAATTGAGAATGAAATTAAATCCACTTTTCCTTCCGATGCATTTTCCTTAAAGGCTGGCAGGTGGCAGTGCATCCTTAGGAATGAGCAATGAGAACGCAGCCACAGCAATTGCTGTTTGTCATTTGTTGAATGAGCAGAGGGGTGGGTCTCTCTTTTCTCCTTCCTCTTTCATTTCATATTTCTTCCTTTTCATGTTTTTCTTTTCCTTCCTAAACTCAAATAAATCGTTCACATTTCTTCAGTCATTTACAGAACACAATTAAAAAACTGTTTCAGGTCCTGATCGCACATGTTCAGGGATAATTATATTTTTTGTTTATTCCTAAAGATGCTTCCTCCTCATGGACATTTGAAAAAGTTAACCTGCAAGGTCAGCAAGAGAGACACCAAAATAAATCAAGCTATTTTGGACAAAAGCTGAAAGGAGAAGGAAATCTGAATTAACAATCTTGCTGATGCAAAGGATATCAGCCAAATAGCTCAGTCTGCCATGGAAATCCGCATTGCTGGCCTTTGATAAAAGAGTAAAAACTTATCTGGTTTCTGCAGGAAGCCCGGATGAGACTGGATGGTCTGCAGGGGTGGGGAGAAAACCAACACTGATACCATTTGTGTGCTGTCGCCTTGGTCAGATAGGGGAGTCTCCATGTCAGGTAAAGACAACAGCTTCTTAGGGAGGATGACAGGGCATCCCAGCAGCACATCCTGAAGCAGAGACCATTCCCATGCATTGCAGGGTCCAAGGAATTTTTTTCAGCTTTGTTCCCAGCCCCCAGCACTGGATGGTAGGGTAAGGAAGATCCTGGCATACTGTCAGCTGAAAAGCACATTACAGGTAGGGCTGCAGAACCATGGCTCTCCTGCTGCTCTCAGTCCAGACCAGGGGGACTGTGGGAAAGCAGAGGACTGAGCAACTTCTGACATTGCCTCTGACTTACATGACTATGGTGATACAAACAAAGCTCCTTATGCAGGATTAAGTCACCTCACTCTTCACCTTCCCTGGCCTGGCAATAGTGTAGGAAGCAAGTGCTCAAGTGCTGGGCTGGAAACTTGAAAAGAAAGGGCAAAAGGAGATGGGGCACAACTTTAGGAGAGAGAAAGCTCAAGGGCTGGCTTTCCGGGGATGGGGCAGGCCAGTGGGATTGCGCCTGAACAGGAAGGTGCTGGCAGCAAGCAAGGCACAAACAGGAGGTGAAATAGCCCATATCTACATAGCAAGAGCAGAGAGATGTCCAGAAGGAGAGGTGAGATCAGAACAGAAGCCCACAGCCCTGGAGAAGAAGCCACCCCCTCCTTCACTGGGTGCTAAGCCCATGGACAGACAAGCTGGTACAGCACAGGACTGCTTGAGATAGTAGCATCAGGGGGAGGGAGCACGCGAGACAAGCCTGGCTCTTCTACTGCAGGCAGTCTCCTCCCACCTCTCATCTGTACAGCCTGTTGCTGGAAGAGGGATTCACTTGGATGACTCTTGCTCCCAACAACACAGACACAAGCACCTTGCTTTGCAGTTGTTTTGCTGTCTCTGGCCTTGCCCTGGCCATCCAGCTTTCCAGGCACAGCTTCTTCCTCCCCATCTCAGGATGAGAGTGGGGCCTGGCTGCAGGAGCAGAGAGAACCCACAGTGACCTCCAGGCACAGTCACAGCCCTTCCAAAGCTCCTGAGATCCCACCAGCTCTGCAGACCTCTTCTCCCCTTTCTCCCACCAAATTCCAACAAAGCAAACTGTTGCTGCACTGACAGTCTGTCACCAAATCCTCCCATCCCTCTATGGATTCCTCTCCAGCTCCCCCTCACCTTGCCCCTAACAGCCCTCCCTAACTCTTCTCTCACCCCAGAGCCCACAGGCATCACCACCTGCTGCACTGCTCCCAGCCCTCCCCTGCCACACTGAGCTCTACTTATCCTGCCAAAGCACCTTCACTGGCTGCAAAAATTACTCTGATCATTTAGAATTTTTTTAAGGATTATTAGCTCATAGCTGTTGCCTCATGGTTATGGCTGTGAAAGACCCTTAGCCTTCAGCTTCTCCATCTTTGCACTGGAACACAGGCTCACATTTCAGTGCTTTAAGTTATGAACCATTATCTCATTCCCTGTTTCTTCATTATGGTCCTAATCCAAAATCAATGGAGGTTTTCCTCTGGCTACAGTGCCTTCTGGGTCAAACCTACAGCCGTGGCACAGCAGCATCTGGCACATTGCTCAGTGGTTTGAGTGGGCTGTTACCCAAAAGGAAGAAGAAAATGGCCAATAACATTTGATGGCAGGAGCAGAGTGTTATGGAAAAGATTGGCAGAAGGAGTTTAAAAAACACCATGAAGTAGAAAGCAACAGCTCCCTGAGGGAGCCTGGTTCAGGCATCCCTTCCAAGGAGATTTAAATTTGGATAGCATGACTAAAAATATGTCCAGCTTGGCTGAATAAGCACATCAGCAACAGAGCAGGTAAGAACAGAGAGAGAAATGGAATTAAATTTAGGACTAAACACCAAGAAAAAAAAATCCCCAGGCAGACAGTTTCTTAGCTGCTGGAATACTCCTCAACAGAAATGAATTCTAAACTGTTAATTGGAATATTTAAATGCAGATTTGGCAAAACACCAATAAATATTCTGTTGGGAACAATTCTAGAGTGACAAGGATATGGACGCTCTTACAAAGACTTTTTTCAGAACTAGACTTTGTGATTTTTAGGATACTAAATAGAAAAATTACAATCCTTCCCTCCTATGAGATAAAAACCCAAGAAGCCATGCCAAATTACTGCACCATATATGCAAATATCTAAATGCAAATTATGTTGTTATCCTTGTCTATACTCCCAAGGAGCTAAAGTATCTTTTAAGCTCTTTCTTCTTCACGTACAGTGGAGGTATCCATCCGTGACAAATTCATGTTTTCTTTTCTGAGAAGTAATACACTGTATTCCTCAGTGGCAGAGAAGTGAATGGAGCTGCCATTTACAAAATTTAAATGTTTACACCCAGAGAGCAATGAAGTCAGTTTTATACAATAATGTTATAAATGAAATGCTAATAAGTACGGTAAATGGCCATGTAATCACATCCTATCATTTGCCAATTATTGGGGGAGGAGGGAAGAGCTGAAAGCCAGCTGCAGAGCTGAAGATGACGTCCTACTTTAAACGAGCAAATGCAGGTACTCTAATGCACAGCCCTGACAGTGGCATTTTATAGCAGGAATTCAATTTTCCAAGCGCTGTTTGATTTCACCTTTTATTATCATGTCAGTAATAATAATAATTTGCTCTGACACAGGCGTTTTCTTATAAGGATCGCCAAGGGATTTCTAAAGCCGAAAGTTGGGTTTTGAAAGAACTGGAGGGCAGATGTGCTTAAGTAGCTGCACGGTCCTCAGGGGTGGCTTTGCTTGGGCTCCAAGGTTGTGGTAGAGCACCATGCTCTGGAGACAGTTCAGGTGCTTTGTTGTGCAATTGTGTCAGAGTGAGAAGTCCATACACAGAACTTCACTATATAGCCCTGTGTCTAAGTGGTTTCCAGAATGTCCTTCTTTCTACCCTCCCAAGGAGCAAGTCTAGACAGTTCTAGATAGCTGGAGGGACTTTCAAGTAAGGGTTCTCAAGTTTCAGGGGGTTTTGGTAAAGTTTTTCTGAACATCATAGATTAAACCAATTTGGGGTGTGAACTGCTTTGCACATGGAACCTTCTTAAATAAACCAGGCTCCAGCCACAGAAGAAATGGAGAACAGTATGAACCACACATTGAACTATGAGGAGCTACTGTTGACTGCATTACACACATGGGTAAACAAAAAGCAAAGCCCACATCCGGCCTCTTCTCCAAATCAAACCTTCTCCCTCAGTCAGGCAGGGCCCTGAATCACTTTTGCTACCACCAATCTGCTGCCACAAAAGCTGCTCATCAATTCTGTGATTGAAGGTGAGAATTTCTCTTGGTCTGACACACTTCCTGGGACAATGAGTGAGGGGCACTGGGGGGTGGGGAAATTTTGGGGTTACTAAGATGAGAACAATATAATCATAATTAACCTAACTTACAAGTAAGTGGGTATTTGTCACCACATCTATTATACCATGATGTCTTAAGCAGACCAGAAGGCACCTAGTCTCAGTCCTAGGGTTCTTCTATGTGAAGACACTGTTTCCCAAAGCCAGAACAGTTTGTGCAAAGCAACCAGCAGCAGGCAGGCAGGAAGAGCTTTCCACACTGGTACAGGATTATGTGGTTCCACAACAGCATCAGTCATCCATTTTGCACCAAAAATGCAGATTCAGGTGCCTCAGTGCCAAGCTGTATTTTTTTGTAAGTACAGCAAAATAATTGTCTTTTCATCATAATGGGAACTGGTTCAGATATGTTGAGGCTGTAATGCCTTCTTCAAGCCATGAAAAGCCACATCAGATATCAGAATGCATAAAATTTGAAAATAATACCTCTGACATTCATTCTTTCAGCCTTTGAGCCCTTAGGGATCACATTTTCAAAATCCTCTCCATCACTAAAAAGACCAGGAACTTTCTAAACAAAGCCCAAGAATCTCACCTAATCATACAAATCCAGTAAAAGAGACCTTTTTTTTTTTTTTCTTTTTTTTTTTCTTTTTTACTGTAACAAGAATCAATTGACATAAAGTAACAAAGAGCCAGCAAAACTGTCAATAGGTAAAGACTGGAGTGAGCAGGGAGCCTCACCAGAGCTGTACCAGAAGACAGTGAGTGAAATAGGAACTATAACACTATCCCAAGAACCGTATCATCCTTACATGTCACCACATCTATTATACCATGATGTCTTAAGCAGACCAGAAGGCACCTAGTCTCAGTCCTAGGGTTCTTCTATGTGAAGACACTGTTTCCCAAAGCCAGAACAGTTTGTGCAAAGCAACCAGCAGCAGGCAGGCAGGAAGAGCTTTCCACACTGGTACAGGATTATGTGGTTCCACAACAGCATCAGTCATCCATTTTGCACCAAAAATGCAGATTCAGGTGCCTCAGTGCCAAGCTGTATTTTTTTGTAAGTACAGCAAAATAATTGTCTTTTCATCATAATGGGAACTGGTTCAGATATGTTGAGGCTGTAATGCCTTCTTCAAGCCATGAAAAGCCACATCAGATATCAGAATGCATAAAATTTGAAAATAATACCTCTGACATTCATTCTTTCAGCCTTTGAGCCCTTAGGGATCACATTTTCAAAATCCTCTCCATCACTAAAAAGACCAGGAACTTTCTAAACAAAGCCCAAGAATCTCACCTAATCATACAAATCCAGTAAAAGAGACCTTTTTTTTTTTTCTTTTTTTTTTTTCTTTTTTACTGTAACAAGAATCAATTGACATAAAGTAACAAAGAGCCAGCAAAACTGTCAATAGGTAAAGACTGGAGTGAGCAGGGAGCCTCACCAGAGCTGTACCAGAAGACAGTGAGTGAAATAGGAACTATAACACTATCCCAAGAACCGTATCATCCTTACATGCTCACACTATTTCACAAATTAAAGGCCTTCAGATATTCAAGACAGTTTTGTACCCAAGAACCTAGGACAGGTTAACAAAGCTGACAATACTATAATGTTATATTTCTCAGGCTGAATTAAATTATATTGCTTCTGACCAGGCTTTTCTAGTCAGACCCTGATTTTTCTACATCCTCTTTCTCTATCGATATCGATCATGAGCACTGGCCAGAAAACCATGATAAACATGCATGACAGATACAACTACTGTCTAGGAGAAAATTACTTAATGCTGATGGTAATTAGGAGGCAATTTCCATGCTTCTGTTTGGTTTGAATCAAGGCCATGGAACATTTTTTGTCCCTATTGTGATAGATGAAGCATGACAGACAAACCAAGTCAAGAGCTTAACCTTTGACTCACTGTAAAAAGAAACAGAACTTCTAAAATTCACTGTGCAAAGTATATTGTTATGTCTGTGAGCTTTGGGGCATAAGGTAGCAAAGATTCTAAAAATGCACAGAAATTACAAATCATGTCAGAGGAGCCCACCAGCACCCAGTGACTGAGCCACTGGCCTGCTCTAGTCATGAAGCCTCACCTATTTTAGCAGCAATGTAATCAAACCTTCAGCACGTGTAGCCTGGATGAGCAAGAAGAGCCCTGTGGCAATCCAACCTTAGGTCTGAGATTGTTTTTGACCTTTACTGCCCCCATGAGCAGGACAAAGTAGTGAGGATGGGGAGGAGGTGGGGGGAGGAGAGATTTTAAATTAACTTCTGCATTTTGCCTGCACTCACACAGGCACCCCAGGCGCTGCTGAAGGCTATCTTAGGTGTCTGGATCACACTGACAGGCAGTGGTTCAATCTCTGGGTTTTGCCTTTCAGTGAATAAAGTTAAATGCTTCTCTTCAGTGGACTCTTAGTACCACATGAACTCAAATCCATTAATACTACCAGTGGGACCACAGCTGAAACACTGGGGGGTTGTTTTTTCTTCCAGTTCTGCTCAGCTTTAATTCATCACCTTCTTTCACCACCATATAGAACAATATGAAAAATGAAAAACCAGGAAGCTCGGACAAATATTTGAAAGACCAGCACCACATTCACTACCTGACCTTACACAGCCAAGCCCGCCAACGTGACCAACAAATGCACTCCATATGCTCTCTACTGACACCCTTTTCTCACCTTCATGGCCCAAACTCTGGCTATATTTGTAATGAGGAGCACACCACCCCCCACAGCCAAGGCTTTCTTTAGCACAACCCTTTTGTCTGGAGAGGAGCAGAGGTTTTGGAAGGCACTGTCTTGGTGCTTTCTGTCAGAGCAACTACCAGAAAAGAGCAAGCCTGTTGAGAAAAGGAGCAGCAGGCCACATCTGTACCCCTCACCACAACCCAGAGAAACCTCCTGACAGCCAGGAGTTTGTGGCTGCCATTTCTGCTGGAGGACCATTTGTAGGGGACACAGGAAGATGGCAGGTTTGATATTCCATGTGCTGAGCACTCTGAAGGTGAGAACCACAAACAAGAAATGGGAAAAAGCAGCAGCAAAGCTTCCCCCGCAAAACATTTGCTCACTTCACTCTCAGTGACAGATTTTTAAATCTTTCCTCCCACTGCAAAGCTGGCTCCAAGCAGAGGAATTAAAAAATTCACCAGCATTTCTTCTACAGTGTTTAATACACACGTTACTCTGTCAGTATGTGTACTTATTTTCTACTTGAAAGCTTTCCAATTTCATCCTGCATGAAACACTAGTAAAGTTACAGAAGGAAGCAAATCCCAAGGAGTTTACATGAGCTGTGTGTATTAGAAAAACAAAACAAAGCAAAACAAAAAACCACAACAAAAACACCACCACCTCTCAGATTAAACATGAAAGCCAAAAATCCAATAGGGATATCAAACAACTGATTTGTTTAAGCAACAGCAGACAAATGGGAGGAAATTTCAAACAGGGGAAAAGGGATGGTGTGAATGGATCCCCACAGCTAGGAAGAGCAGCTTAGTACCTCTCCCAACTCAAAAATTACTCTGGTAAAAATTATACATGAGACATTTACATCTGAACACGATTCACAAATTAAATTACTTATTCACAAGGTGGAAGACTTCCTCTTGCACCAGTTCCCCCTGCCTTTCACAGCCTCCCACTGGTAGGGACCCAAACCTAGCCCAGGGCCCAAAGGCAGGCAAGCTGTCTGGGGTTGGTGCATCCTCAGGAAGGATCCTGAGCATGGAATTCAGTGAAATGGCTCAAATCAACAGTGCAGGGGTGAGACAAGAATCTGGTTCAGCATTGAGTGTGTTTTCTTTTCTGCAACATTAGCTGCAATTAAAATAAATACAAGTCATAATGCTCAGTTTTACTCACCAAAGGAATAAATATGGTTTGATATGCTCAGGGAACAGAGCTTGTGCAAATAAATATTATTTCTAGATACTGCTATTACTCTTCAAAATGCAAAATTTTAATGAAACAATGCAGAATAGCAAGATATGCATAATATGCATAACATGCATAAAATATTCGTATTTTTAGTGGTTCAAGAACCATTCAAAATTGCCTTCATTTCTCCTGAACACAGTTCTACAATACATGCTACATATTTCATGCACTCAGAATACATCTACATTCTTGTAATGCAATCTGCTCTAGGTATAAGTGTCAGAAGGAGTTATAAGATGAGCAATTATAACTGAGCTCCACATAGCCAGTAGCCAAAGTACAAAAAATATGCAAGACCACAGGGTTTTAGAATGAGGGGAGAAATACATTGTTTTTATTAAAATGCATTAGAATCTCATTTGTCTAATTCCCAGTTTAATGATGCAGCCTCTTGGCAGAAAAATAGCGTTTCCATTAGTTAACTTGATTCTCTTGAGGACAGATTTTTTTCTAAACAGAAAAGCTTTAACACAAAATTGATTCTTTTTTTCTCTATTCAAATGAACAAGCAGAAACAGAAAGATATTTTTTTGTTGGAGTATTTATACTGGGAAGAGGGATTTTTGCCTGTTCTGTTTGGGGGAAAGGTTTTGTGAAATGGATGATCACTAAACTAAGTTACTTCTAATTGTAGCAGCCTATTTCCATGAAATTATTCCTGAGTGAAATGTAGTTTTATTTCAGTGGAAAAATAGCTGATGAAATGCCTCATTTATTCCTATTGATTTGAAAAGCAGCCAAAAGATCATTGTCTTGAACCTTTTGCAAATTTGTTACATAGCAGTAAGTTATTGACATAAACAGCCTCAGTATTAAACTATTAAAAAGTTAAGTCTGTAGGACAAAACTATTTTATGTTCTCTGATTAAAAAAAGAAAATAATGAAGTTGGGAAAGTCAAGATTTTATATACTTAGTTTTTCTTTTTTTAATTTCACAATGAACAATTTAATACATTATTTCTTTATATTGTGTGTTTAATAAGAACAAATACTAGAACAGAGTTTTAATCTCAATATTAAGATATTATTTAAAGTTATCAGTAAACATATATAGATTCAGCTTTAATCCAGGTTTGAAGAATCAGGGAAGGCATAAGGATTAAGAGAGAAAGAAAAGGAATAAAACTAGGGGGTGGGGAGAAGAGTGTGACAATGGGAGGGAAGGTAAGGGAGGAGCAGGGAAGGCAGGGCAGGAGGAGCAGTGCAGAAGATGGAGATAAGCAAGCAATCTGAGCACAAGCGATGTGTCAAGCCCCAGACGCAGCATCACCGCCCCCCTGCACCCTGTTCCTAATGAGAGTTAACTTCCTGTGACATTACAGCATTTCTCTTGTTTTGACATGTCAGTCAGGACCCACTTTCATAGAATCATAGAATCATAGAATCTTAGGGGCTGGAAGGGACCTCGAGAGATCATCTAGTCCAACCCCCCTGCCAGAGCAGGGTCACCTAGAGTACATCACACAGGAACTCATCCAGGTGGGTTTTGAATGTCTCCAGTGAGGGAGACTCCACAACCTCCCTGGGCAGTCTGTTCCAGTGCTCTGTCACTCTTACAGTAAAAAAATTTTTTCGGATATTCACCTTGAACCTCCTATGCTCCAATTTACACCCATTACCCCTTGTCCTATCACTGGTCATCACTGAGAAAAGCCTAACTCCATCCCCCTGACACTCACCCCTTACATATTTGTAAACATTGATGAGGTCACCCCTCAGTCTCCTTTTCTCCAAGCTAAAGAGACCCAATTTAACACCTACACCATTTAACTCGTTTCCAACACAGTTTTGCAAACTCACTCATTGGGAAATCTCTATATTTTCATACGTTAGCTGCAAAGGGGGAAGAGATGAGATTAAAACTTCCATGAAGAAAATGTTTTTGAAAGATACAGCTGTTCAGAAGCACAATCCATTTTGGAGTTTCTTATCAAGCTATTAGGAGAAGTAGGTCACTGCAGCTCTGACTATTCAAATGTCACTCCTTCCTTCCAAGAATCAATCACTGCTAGGTCTTGACTAATAAAAGGCATCTCTCCAGCAAAGGAGAAAAAAAAAAAAAAAAGAGAGAGAGAAGCAATTTTCTAAAACATCAATGACTCTTCCTGGTATTGCAGTACTGACTTTGCTGTATCTGCTGACAGATAGTTGTTGTAAGAAGGACTGTAACTGGGAAGATATCTTTCTTCAAAAAATACTTCTAATTTTTTCATATATCATTTAATGTTTAGGGAGATTTGTTGGCTTGAGTCAGCTATTCTTAAGATGTTTTTCTTTTTCCTTGTACAATATCCTCACTTTTATACCTAAGCATGGATTAAGTCCATGCTATCACACGGAGGCTTTTTGTTTTCCTACCCTTCACCTCCCACCGTCTTACAAATAAAACAGAATCACAGAATCACAGAATCCTAGGGGTTGGAAGGGACCTCGAAAGATCATCTAGTCTAACCCCCCTGCCAGAGCAGGGTCATCCAGAGCACATCACACGGGAACGTGTCCAGGCGGGTTTTGAATGTCTCCAGTGAGGGAGACTCCACAACCTCTCTGGGCAGCCTGTTCCAGGGCTCTGTCACTCACACAGTAAAGAAGTTCTTCCTGATATTCACATGGAACCTCCTGTGCTCCAGTTTGCACCCATTGCCCCTATTGTTCAAAAACAATATTCTTGTCTCCTCTCACATGGAGAGAGAGAGGTTGCTCCTTGCTTTGTGGAGCACATCTGATGGTATTAACAGGTCTCTGCTCTGCACTGTTCCTCCCCTGCCATTCTCGCAGAGGACACCAAGAATATAAGAAAAACTTGAAATGCAATAAGCTCACGTGTGTCATCAACCGCTTTTCTAGGTAGGGCAGGCTAACAGAAGAAACCAAACCAAGCCAGAGGTTATCACCCAAAGGTCCCAAGGCTCTCGGCTTATATTCAAAGGAGCTCAGGTTTAGCAGTTACTTTGCTCTGTGTAGTCCAATGACAAGCTTCTTTGTTACAAACATACCTGGTAACAAGGTAGAAATTTTTGAGAGTTCACTCTGTCAGGGCACATGCCATAACACTTCATCAGCTGAAATTAATTTCCATTCTGCTTTAAGTATCTCCTTGCTCCTTGAGGTGCTCTACAACACACTACAGACTCCCAAGTTAGAGAGGCCAAAGGCATTCTAATTGGCTTTGAAATGAATAAATAAATGTAAGAGGGAATATTAAGAGTGCAGGAATATTCTTCATTTTTTTTCATGTCATCAGTGCTTGGCAGTGAATTATTTCCACTTCTCTGTTCCAGGGTAAATAAGGAGTGCTTCCCATATCCTCTGATAATAGCTATACGTAGCCCTTCCTAAACTGCTTGTCTTCACAACCTTGCAGGGATGAATATATGTACAGCATCAGTACCCTTCACTGAGTTGAAGCTGAGTATTCCTAATAACTGCTCATACTGCCCTGTAGCCATTGAACCAAGATCATATGAACAAGGTGCTGCTGAGCAGGTCAGGAACTTCAGCACAGACTCATAGTATGCTAGTGCAAGCAAGATATGTCCCACAACCTACAGGAGATGCTCATCTTATAGACTCCTAGAATGTATTGGGTTGGAAGGGACCTATAAAGGTCATTTGGTCCAACCTCCCTACAATAAGCAGGGACATCTCCAACTAGATCATCTTCATGAAGTGGAAGCCAGAGACCAGGCAGAGCAGTCCAACATGTCTAAAATGTCACTAAAGGTCTATGTTTCAGCACCTGATGGTCACCATCTGTGACCACCCCTTTAATCTCTGTACAAGATTACTGGTCTAACAGTTTTGAGACATCATCTTCCTTAGCTTCCTCTAAGTTAAGGGAGCTTGGGTGCTCAGCAAATCTTTTAAAAAACTCAGGCCAGCACAAAGCAAAACTGCTTAAATCTCATGTGTGAACAGGCAGCTGAATTTTCTAGTAGATACAAAGGTGCCTTCTGAGAAGGAACGAACTTTCTTTGCCTCTTTTGATAACTTCACAGGTCATGAGCCACAAGAGCATAAAGCAGAGAAAACGAGCAGAGACAAGAGGTACTTACAGGAATTCCATTTGAAACAGAACAGTCAAAAAGCTAGTGAAGCTACTAGACTTCAAACAGTTTTGTTTTTAACCTATGGCATGGCAGCAACTCTGAAACAAGAGTCACTTAACAGCGATACCGCACCCCGCTTGCCCTCAGGCAGGACACTTGGCCTGGAAACCCACGGACAGGCCTGAGCTCTGTGAAAGGTGCCCAGGGCAGCGTCTGGACCCTCCTGCTTTCTTGTGGCACACGTACAGCAAGAGCAGCACCTCCCAGGTCTGCCAGCGCGAGCACAAAACGAGCCCAGGCAGAGCACAGCTCGTCCTGCACACAAGCACGTCAGCAAGACATGCCTTGTTACTAATAAAGATACAAAGCACGTATCTGGCAGATGATGGATAGCAGATGGTCAGATTTTAAATGAAAGATCTAATTAACCATAAATCTGTATGCATTGAGTGAGATTTGTCAAGGAACCCGCAGCTTGCCTTGGCTCACAGGAATGTTACAAAGCCTGGAATTACAGCCTTTAAACGCACAGATGAAAGTGCAGAAGACTGTTAGGGCCTCACAACCTTGTAACACCCTCAGTAACATACAAGCATCCACTGTGATGTATGATTTATTACCCATATCTGTCTGCAAGAAGAGGGGAGCCAAACCCTGGGGGTCCCTGATAGGAGGTCACTGAAGCAAAAGTGATTTTTACTTTTCTTGTACTTTTTGGTATTTGACAGTTGGACTCAGCAGCTCCAACTCCAGCGGAGGGTTTCCTGCCTCTCCTCTAAGCCAGAGATCTCCTCCTTGAAAGCAGCTTACTATAGGGTTAATTTTGAAAGGACAGGCCTGAGCACAAAGACTTCGTAGGTACAGACACAGAGATTTTTAGTTAAAAAATGTGCTGTTCACTTCAAAATTGCAAACTGCTTCCTAAGATAGTTTGCCTCTTTTCTACAGAGAATAAAATTATTTAATGTAAAAGGAAGCACATCTATTTGCACTTGCAGCTGGCTTTTAGCTGCTCAGTCAGTACCCCTGAAAATGCAATTTATTCTTTCTTGCTACCACTAAGGAGGTTATTATGCAGGCAAGAAAGGGCATCTGCTTGGCCTTTATCCTATATGATTAATATGGTGCCATATTATTAAAAAAAAATCATCATATTACAGAACAATGTACAGCATTGTAAAAGCAAAACATGATATTGCTCTGCAGCACAAAGTCATTTTCTGAGAACTCATCTGGGTGATGTGAAATGGTCTTGTACAATACTCTAATGATTGACAGACATGACGTAAAATACCAAGAATGTTAATATGACAGCCAGGGCTCTGATTTCTCCCATCATTTGTGGGATGAGCCAGTCCCAATAGCAAAAAGGTATTGAGCTGTCAACAGAAACCACAGGACAGCAGCTTCACATCTTCTAATTGAAGGCAAGAGATAAGGTCAAGAATTTTAGACCATCTCTTTATCTACAGATATAAAAATTTCTGATGCACCATACCTTTTTTTTTTTTTTAAATGTTGATCTTTACTATCACTTTATGCCTTCTTCCTGCTCCTAGATATGAAGTATAACAACTGCAAAAGAAGCATTTTCCCCAACAGTACTCCAAGAGACTGTTTCATACAGCCAGTGTTATCAGCAGTACTAATATGAGCAGTTCCTGAGTTCATACTGGCATTGCTGACGTAACAGCACTACATGTACTAACCTGCACGATTCCCATCATGTCACCTTCAGTAAATTTATAAACATTACCATAAACTAAGAGTAGCAGCTCTTAAGTCCCTCATCCTGGCATGCATTGACTTGGAAATTTGCTGGTTCAGAAACAAAATAGCACGACTGTTAAAATCTGATTACAGCTTTGTTTCAACCAAAGTTTTTGGTAGATTACTGGCATTACAATTCACTTGCTAGTCAGTAAAATAAACAAGCTTCAAAGCATTGTTGTCTGGGGCTATAACCCACCTAGCTGATGTGTCCATCCATGGAAGGTGCTGTGATCCATCATTAAGACAACTCCAGTCTGGATGCAAGAGAATTATCTGGGCTTGACATATTTCCAGCTTTCACCTGCAAAACCTCTTTTCTTTCTTGCCTGCTGATCTTAATTCTGCCTCCTTCCTGCTTTTCTGTTATTGTTTGACTACAATGTTAAGCATTTCTTCCCTTTGGGATATGCCATCAGGGAGACTGATATTTCACAGGACACATGGGTGTTGGTTCCGGTGTAGCAGGAGATGCTACTTTGCACTCCAAAAAGCAGGCGGTTGTCCTCCTGGTGCTCCAGGAGGGAGCTGTGCACTTAGATGGGCATGGATTTGTGTTTTAATTATCCCTTGGCAGCTACCCCTCATCATGTATCTTACCCAACCCTGGAAGCAGGTGAAGACATGCAGTTATCACAGCATAGTTCACAAACTGCAGCTTTGTTCCTCAGCTTTTCTTGCAGTCATGTCATCAAGGCAGGTGCTACAATATCAGTAAATGCTCATTCAGTTGTGGACTGCATGGGCTTCTGCTGCTGTCAAGGAGATACATGAATCACATCTGGGTCATCTTCCCAACGTTCCTGTTTGGATATCAACCAAATCTGAACACCATCACCACATCCAAACAGCTTCTGCCACCTCAAAATTAGTGGGCATGTGATGCTGAGAGGTGTGATTTGGCTCACAGTAACATATCTTCATAATTTAAAAGTAGCATAAATCTTCAAATGACTGAATAAATAGAATAGGAACAAACTCCTCATTTTCTAATCTCTCCTCACAACCTTCACACGCCATGTATGCTCTGTATGCTGGTAGTCTGTATTTACATTTCACTGGGAGAAACCCTGACCAGCCAAGTCATCCAATTGCAACAAAACACAGATAAAACATGCTCTAAAGTCTAGGAAGACAAAAGAGATGTTTCAGCCAAGCTAGAAGGATACACAGATTTTTTTCAAAGAAAAACCTACCCAGAGGATACTTCGCTAATCCTGGCTTTCATTGCTAAACCTTAGCAAATACTAAGTCAAGGATATGTTGCTAAAAGCAACAGAGAAAAAAAAATCAGGTTGTTGTTTATTATTTTCCTCTGTAGTTACTTTTCCTGCTGTCCCTAGCAGCTTTAAAATAGCAGAGAAACAGAAGCACTATACCTGCAGTAGTCATCAGTGAGTTACAGCAGAAGTTAGAGTGAAGGACTCTGAATGCTAAGTAAGGTAATGAAAGGTGAATATTAGAGAAGGAAAGAAGTTGTAGAGATCTTCTAAGGTAGGAAACTAAAATGTCAAGGGAAAGGTAATCATTTATAGAATGAAACAAATAAGGCAAAGGAAGCATGTAGTGTACACCACAAAATTTACGTCTCTATAAAATACACCCATTCCACTGTCTCTTTCAGCAATTCAAATGGAAACTGTTTGTGAGGCAAATCTATGAGAGGCTGGACTGTTTTTTCCACATTGAATCAACAGATGCAGATACCGTTAGCTATTCTGCTGTATATTCACTGCTTGGTAATCATTACAGAGGTATTTCTCACAGGAGGGAAGCTGTTTCCAGACAGCAAAAAAAGCAGCAAAGCTCAGCTTCTGTGTCTGCAGGCAGGCAGACAAGCAATCTCCATTCCCACCTTAAAGGACATTATTGGCAGCCCCAACACACCTGTAAGCAGAATTAACCCAGTCAATCATAGAAACAGAAACAAGAGGCAGGATATAACTCTCCCTCTCCAGATTTCTTCCACCACAGAACTCATTAAACAGTAAGAACAGCAAATCACCTCTGCAACATCAGAGCAAACCTGTACAAATCACATGAACAGCTGAGCAAGTACATAAGAGGGATGACCTCTGAGAAAACAAATCTCTTGTTTGCTTTATTTTACTAACTGCTTTATTTTACTAACATGCCCTCATGCTGGATTCACATCCAGGTTAACCAGAGTGTATCAGTGACATTTTTACACAACTCCAGTCCAAAAGAGTAGACCAAAAAACCTACTGAAGTACATAGATTTCAGTTTATGCTTAATTATGAGGTAAGTGCAAAAATATTAACATATGGTTGTGCTGTTGCTTAACAGTTTTTGCTTCCTCTTCATGCTAGTGTTTCTTCTCTCCAGTATGATGACAGGAGCAGAGCATGTTCAATATATTGTGCATAAAGACTTATTTGCTTAAGACTTACCTAGAGGAACAGTAAGTTTGACATTTACCAAAACAATAACTAATTTTCTAGACTGCTAGTCACTTTATACTTTCATTACTGTAACCAGAGGTCCCATGTGCCCTATCCCAGATAGAAATTGAGAAGGCAACAGCCACCTCAGAGACATTTGGCTTAACCACCTCCAACCCAGGAGGAAGGGCACTGGCACTCAGAACCAGAAGCACAGCTAGGGTAGCACTGACACAGCTCCCACATGGTCACAGCTTAGGGTTAAGGCAGGCTGGCTGGACAGAAACAGAATTGTTGCAATCAAGGCAAGTTGAGGTCAGGAAAGAGAGAAGGCAGGTGCCCACCCACAAATGAAGCAGCGAGAATTATGTTTATGGGACAACAGAGAGGTCACAATGCCAAGGAGTCTTAAAGAAGACGGCAAAGGAGTAATGTCTGACACCCAGAGTGGTATACAG
>NW_009952564.1:2997784-3013104 GCF_000747805.2 Chaetura pelagica | reverse complement strand
TGACACCCAGAGTAGTATACAGCTATAACAGGAATGAGGCCAAGGATTTAGGTTTTGGCTTGAATAGACAGGATTCAGGGAGAATGCTAAGAGGTAGGGTACAGTGCATGTCCTCAATTCAATCTGTCAACTCAACTCAGCCATGGACAGCAAGAGACTGACTCAGAAGCACTGTCTAAGGTGGCAGCCTAGAATCATGCAACCATCATCTCTTAAACCACTTCCCTGCCTCATTCACTGGAAACTGTAACTTCCTTGGTGAAGGAGACAGGGCTCCACTAGGCAGTAAACATGTTTTCATGCATTGCCCGAAACTACCCTCATTCATCCAAGTAACTGGTGATAGAACAAGAGGGAATGGCCTCAAGCTGCACCAGGGGAGGTTTAGACATTAGGAAGTACTTTTTCACTGAAAGGATTGTCAGACTTTGGAACATGCTGCCCAGGCAGGTGGTTGAGTCAGTATCCCTGGATGTGTTTTAAAGTCATCTAGATGTGGTGCTTGGAAAAACTGCTTAGTGCTGGACTTGGTAGAGTAGGGCTAACAGTTGGACTCGATGAGCTTGAAGGTCTTACCCAACAAAGGTGATCCTGTGCCTCCCAAAGTGAGGGTCCATGAAAAATAAGAGTGTTTCCAAGAAAATACAGCCTGCTTGAGCACAGCTTCTTAGTGCTTTACCTTGTAACACTAACCTTCTCTCAGGATTGGATTTCTGAGGTAATTTCCCAATTAAAAATAAACAAATACAACAACCTTCACTGTGTAGCATCATTACTGTCCCTAACATACATGATCAACAGAACATGAACCTTGAAGTGACAGCAACAACCTCTTTCAGTTAGGCAAATGAAGGAATGGTAGCAACAGCAGGCAAGTGTGATGGCTGGTGAATGGGAAACAGACTTCAACCTCGAGTTTCATATCTAATCGCAGGTGACAACACTCAGCCTCCTGGGTTGAACTCCAAGTGCTCTTCAGCATTTGTAGCAATCACACAGGAAGAGCTCTTGGAACATTTCTGGGCACACACAGGAGTTAGTGGTAATTGGGGAAAATATGCATGCATTTACCAAGGGTAAAATGGGGCTGATAAAATGATTGACTTTATAATCGAGTACACAGCATGCTTCATTCACCTCAGCTTCAGCAAGGTTTCCATATGGTTTCTGCAGCATTCTTCTACCCCAATTTGAAGATTATGGTCTGGATGGGTGAACAGCTAGGTGGCTAAAATTTTATTGGACTACTGAATTCAGAGAGTAGTGTCTAAGGGATTATTGTTTACCTGGATACCAGCAATAAATGGAGCACTGCAGGAGCCTACTTGTTTAAAGTCGTTATAAACGGCCTGAAGAAGGCAAGAAAGTGCACTCCTGTCAAATATGCAGATGACGGAAAATTAGTGGGTTTAGTTGATACACTTAAGGGTTGCCATTCAGAGGAACCAGGGCAAGCTGGAGGAATGGGCTGACAGGAACCTCATGAAATTCAACAAGGACAACTGCCAAAACCTGTATCTGGGTGTGAATAGCCCCTGCAATGACACAAGCTGGGGACTGACTGGTTGTGGAGCAGCTCTGCTGAAAAGGACCTGGGAATCCTTACATAGACAGAAGGCTGCACAGGTGAGCCAGGTGAGCCCTGGCAGCAAGGCAGGTCAACAGTGTCCTGGGCTGTGTGAACAGAGGCATGGCCAATAGACTGAGGGAAGTAACTGTCCCCTTTGTTCACTACTTTTTGCACTGCATTTACATACTGTGACCTTTTTTTTGGTCCCCCAATAAAAGGAAGACATCAATAAACCGGAACACGTCTGGTGGAGGATCATCAAGATTGTCAGAGTCTGGAGCCCTTGTCCTATGGGCAGTGTCAGAGGGAATGGAGTTTGTTCAGTCTGGAGAGAGCCTAATACGCTTAAAGAACTTGCAGATCTGAAAAATGCTAAGAAAAGACAAAGCAACAACATGAGCTCACAGCAATTCCTATTCTAAAGGATTAAAATTAGAGTAGTTACTGAAACAGGACTATACTCAAAGCATGTCTGAGTTTGACGTTAATTAAAAGCCAAGGCACAAGCCACCCCCACAAATTCAACCTGACAGACCAGAAACACCTTTATTAAGTGCAATTAATTTAGCAAAGGCTCCTGGAGAGAGGTTCTTATCTGAGCAGTGTACCAGTGCAGTGCTCTGCAAGTACTGATAAAGTATTTTCCCAGTTGGCTGTGATGAGAACATCAGAGTGTTACGGAAGCAAAAAACCTGTTCCCACTGCAGAAGAGAAGTGTAGAAGAGGAAAGTATGTGAGTGCTTAAGCTTTTTCTCTGTCCATTTGTTGGAGGTTCAGTATCAAAGTGGATTTCCCTAGGATGACACAGTCCTTCCTAGATTATACTACAGAGCCTGTGTTATGCACTAACTGTCCTAAAGTGTACCAGGCCAAGAACAGTAGTGCGGCTGCCCCATAGATACCACAAAGTATTATCAGTTCCTGCCATGTCACACCAGCCTTCGAGGCCCAGGAGACTGAAGACAGGGAATACAACTACAACCTGACATCTCGGCAGCTTGTTCTGCAGGGGTTTGCTGCACCCAAGGCTATAGTGCTGCCATCCGCCCCGCTCACTGCCCTGCATGGGTTTGTGGAAGCAAACACAGTTATCCAGAGAGGGCATTACTCAGTGAATTCCCATGAATTCATGCACTTCTGTTAGAGTATTTAATCAGAGCAAATCTGCATGAAGTTCACATGCAGCAGAACAACAACTCAGCAATATTAGTGTGCAGCAACAGAAGCAAACAGCAAAAGCATCACCAAGGATCTGCTCCTGCTTTGCCAAGTTGCACAGCATGTGCTACCAGACCCGGACCCACAGCCTTAGAGGCACCAGGAAATAACAATGAGGTTGATAGAGAGCAGCTGTCCTGGCCACCCATTTTATGGCACTGGCTGCAGTAGTTACAGTGCTGTCATGACAATGTGCAACCCACTGGTCCACATTCGGGGCAAGGCAAGGAGGGAGGGCAGCTCTGCAGGCATTACTCCATCCCACAGCATTGACTCAGCTGTGCAGCCCCTGACATCTAGAAGCAGGATTTTACTCTGCAAGTGAGGTAGTAACTGTGAGTACATGGTAAGTACTTACTGCCTGACAAGTCACTGGCTCCAGAATCAATGCAAGCTTGTGCACAATACACACCTGCTGAATGTGAATGCTCATAAGTGCTAAACGGATCATCCAGTACAGATCCAACACCACATTTTTGCCCTCACATTTATTTGCAAGTAACATTCAAATTAACAGGATCAGAATTTAATCCACTACAATCTGGAGAGGAAAACAATAAATCAGGAATATTTGCTTTCTAAAGTAACCTGGTCAATCCAGTTCATTCATTCCTTTTCATAAGTTAAAAAAAAATAAAATAAAATACAATCTATGTTCTAAAAAAAACAGTTTTAAAAATCACAAAAATTATGTGTGTCCCTGAAAACAGCTGCTGAGCAGGCAGGTATTACCAACTGCTAAGAATAATAACATTGACTGAATAGAGACAGACCTCAGCTTGATTCAAGAAAGACGGGATTGAAGCACTAAGAAGAAAACAGTCACACAAACACACATATTCCCTCAGCCACTCTGAACAATATCTGGAACAGACACCATTCAGCCTCTCCATCTTGATGGGAAATACAGCACACTGCTGGCAAGAACACAGGGCCTTTCCCAATTCATTCTCTAGTCCAGAGAAAGGGGTTCAAAACATGCTGAAGAAAGGCTTTTTTATTTTTTATTTTCAAAAATGAACCTCAAAGACATAGAGTCTAAACATCAGTAAGCTAGTTCAGCATGTAAAGAGAGAGTGTGATTCCTGTTGAGGCTAGAATACTGCATGTCTATAACAACAGCCATCATCACTGTCCAAATCACTGCAGATTTCTCCTTTTAGCAGGGGATTGCAAGTGAACTTGCAGAACGTTTGAGCTACAGTAGTTCTTTGTTATAAGGACTACTGTGGATCCTGTTTCTTACTTCTACAAAGTACTTTTCACACTACACCATGAAGTCCAAAAGCAGAGTTTATAAATGTAATATCAGTATTTAAAATTTGGCTGGCCAGTAACCCTCTTCAGTTTGCCAGAAGTAATTAGTTTACCTTCTTCACAAGATAAGTCACTACAAAAACGTTTCTGCCTTACATTTTCCATTTCACTATCTGAAGGATTCCTAATTGTGCAAACACATTATTTTAAAGACCAGGAAAGATATAATCAACTAAAAAATTACAGAAAAGTTATAAAAAAATTTCAAAGGAGACATCATGCCAAAGAACCATGATACGATCTTGAAACTGCCAAAGGATCAAACACCCAGTCCAGCCACCGATGACTGTGCAGAGCTACTCTGTTGTCTCTTCCACCTCCATCCTGCCTCTTCCTTCCTGAAAGGGGTGGGAAAGGTCCAGATGGCACCAAAATAAAACCTGATAGTAAACTGAGGAAGGACCAATTAGTCGCACTTGGAACATTTCCTAGCTTACACAATATTCCTGCCTATGTTTCCTCCAGATGAAGAGATGAGTAGCTCAACAAGGTAAGGCTGCTTCATCTAGCATAGTTGTGCACCCTAAGAAATATTGAGAGCTAAAAATACTGCCTGGAAAATGAAGTGGGAAATGTGATTTACTTCCAGGTTCTCTCAACAAGATCAGTTTCTCAGATATCATCTGAATTTATCCCAAACACTGGTGCGCATAGCTCCAGTTGGATATGCCACTTTTATCTTTCAAAAGAGAGAAAGTGTTTACAGCTCTTTGTAGATTTACTAAATACTACAAGATCTAGATCTAAGCTTAAAGTCTCACTCAGTTTCTTTTACATCTGCCCCCCAATGTGGGTCACCAACCTGAAAACATTTTAGCACACTGTGCTTACCTGCAGAAACATGACCTCTGTGCAAAAACAGCATCAAAACACATGTAATGGGCATTCCCAATAGAAGTGATTCTGTCAGAAGAGCCGCTATTCTTTTAATAATTCAATTGCACTTGACACCTGTGAGACCCCCATTTTGTGTCTGGCCACAGTTCCTTCATCCAAAGCACAAGTGTCTTCTTAATTCACTGTTCCATTTAAAACTTGGTATCTCGAGTGCCAGAAGCCCCTGCACACTGTAGGTAATTTATGTTTTCAATCCATTTCCCCTTTCCCTCTCACCTATCATCCTGCCCTTTAAGAAGTAGGATGTGACCTTCATGCACATGCACCCAACTTCTACCTAACCTGTTTCTGGAAACTTGTGAGGGTCACAGGTTTTGGCCTTCATGTGTTGCTAAATACCTGTATACTTCTTTCAAACAAACCAGGATGGGGATGTATTTACAAATACAGTCACCCCTCTCCCTGCTAGAAATATTTGGGAAACCTGCCTCCAGTTTTCCCTTCCCCTAAAAATCATTCATAAAGCATTCTCATGTCAGATCTGCAAAGGAATACACCTGGTATTAGACATAATTTTTCCACCTGTGACTCTCCATGTTCCTTTACCAAGGAGGAAGAGGCATTTATCTCATTTAATGAATGATGAAGACAAATACATTAAATCCATAGCAAGCTCAGTAATGACTACTACAGATAACTGTGGAAACTCTTCTCATTAACTTAACTGGTATGGGACCACCTTTTGGTACCTAATATTTTTTACGTGAGGAAAAGTTACACAATGAATAAAATCTCATCTGCTTCTTCACAAAAGCAAAACACTCCAGAAATTTTAACAAACTTAAGAAAAACCTTTTCAATATTACAATTTTGTGTAACAACTCAATTTTTGTAATAGTTTACTCAAGCCTCAAAAAGATTGGTCAACAAGTCTTCGTTAATTACATTACTTTTCTCAATATGAAAGCAACAAATTATATTTCCAGAAATACTGAGAAATTAATATAGGACAAGTATGATATCAGCACCTTTTTTTTTTTTTAACCACATTATGCACATTATGCAGGATCTGTGTTAGAAAAAGGGTCTCCCTCAGTCTAGCAGACAAAGGCACAATAGTTTCTAATGCCTGGCAAGTTCAGCTGAGCATATTTGCATTAGAAATAGTCTTTTTAAAACTATTCAAGATGGTAATTAACTGTTGGAACAACTTATTAAGGATGGCCAAGGCTTTCTCCATCACTGGAAGCTTTCCGCTAAAGCTACTGTTTATGAAGTAGTAATTACATTAATGGAATTTCTGTGGTTGTGTTTATGAGTAAATGAAAATGGATTATCTGAATGTATTTCTCCTCCAGACTGGGATATAAATCTCCAGAATCCATCATCCTCCTTTAAAGGCCAGTAAGCATATACTTATATTAATTTATCTTATATATTGAAAGGTCTTGCCAAACTAACTTTAAAAAGCATGTCCAGTTTTCATCTTTGCAGAATGAAGTCACTGAAAGCATGTACAATGCTGTAACAATTTGACAGGGGAGGAAAACAGTTCAGACGTAGAATTCATTCTGAAATGTTTCAAATAATTTTATTAAACAATCATGTTTTACATGTCATCAGACCTAACCCCTGAAGTGCAAAAAATGTTTCTGAGGTATTAAGACTGGATGAAAATAGGTACAGTATTGGTTGTTAGGGATACCACACTACAGCACAGTGGACTCTGAGAACAACAGGCCTTTATACAGCATTTGCAGGATCAGAGAAAACTGAGAACAAGTCTGTATTTGTCTTTAGAGCCAAAAAGCCCAGATCATTAGTCAGTTGCATCACATTGATGAAAACACAGACATGGTTAACACAGAATGATGATAAATATCAATGAGGTGTTTCTGGGCCAATATGTACAGTACATGAAAAATGACATTTAGCTGCTGTACGTGTGACCAAAATCCCAACTGTCTATCCAGTCCAGCTTAATATATGTTGTGTCTACAGTGGCCTCTCTAGTACCAGCATTTTTGTCTATTCTACATAGCTATGCCACTGCCCTCTGTTCCTATTCGAGGGCACCTGATCACTCACTCCAGGTAAGTCTGATGGTTATCAGAGTAACTATAGTCAACAGTAGGGTACTGCTTGAGGCCTGTTACCCTTCTAGCTGCCCTCTTCCCTTCATCCATGCAGTCAAGTCTAATCCATACAGAAAAGCTGCTGAAGAAATGAGTGCTGACGTACAACTCTTCCCATAGAAAGAAAAGCCTTATCATAGAACTTATCTTAGATGTGTAAGTGTCTAGATTAAAAGGTCTAGGGTTAAGAGTCTAGTGTTAAGGGTCTACTGTTACAGGTCTATGGTTAAGCATCAAGGGTAAATGATCTAGCTGATGTGGTGGTGTTAGGTCATAGGCTCGACTGGATGATCTCAAAGGTCTTTTCCAGCCCTGGCGATTCTGTAACTGCAAAACTCCTGGGGCAAAACTGGCCTTGACAAATTAGGACATTAATAAGAGTTTTACTCAACTGCCAAATTGTGCTTAAAAATTAATTTTGTATGTGGAAAGTCTGGGCACTACTTGTTTGTATTAGCTTGCCTCTTTAAGTCAGGGGAAAGAATACTTTTCCCCTTGGAGCAGTCACCAGGGTTAGAATTTGACTGCAGATTGCAGATGTGGCGATTCTGTGCAGTTAACTTTCTGCTGAATATTAGTTATATTTAAAGTTTTCACTGATTCTCAGTCAATGAAAAAAAAAGTTCTTTCTACCTCAAGAACTGCAGCATTGTTCCCTGGGACCAACTCCAATTTGCCCTAAACTATTTGACTCAAAGATACTCAGCCAAAATACGTCCTTTACATGATATCACCACAATTCAATGGAAGATATAATTCAATGGAAGATATATATTACTTTCAAATTAATAATTAGCAAAAGTCACTTATTCTAAGTTTCCTTGGGGTTATTTTTAGCCAACACAGACAAAAGCAAGTCTCTCCCGAGACACAATTGTTTTGTGGGGTTTTTTATAAATTATTTTTTAAAATACCCTGATCAAATAGAAGTGATCCTTATCTTAGTCAGTGTTTAAGGACTTATGGATGTTTCTGAATGTGTCAGGTTTTGTATAAGAATGACATACTAGGAAAGGTTCACCTTTAGCATCTTCAGCTTCTAGACCTTACTGGGAAGCTGGAGACAAGAGCTCTATTGTCAGCACACCCATGAGCATAATGTCATAGAGTCTGATCACAAAACACAATCAAGATTCTCATCAATTTCTAGGATTGTTACCAATATCACTGCTGCTTACCTACACAACATCTAGCAAATCTACAAATACAGAATAGCTGGAATAGAAGCTGGGTACAGCTGGGCTGTTGCCTTAAAATTGTTTTTTAATGGAATCACATTTCATGGACAAGAAAGGCAACCCCAAAGGAAAAGTGCAAATAAATCATCACTTTCAATTGAAAACTGGGTTTCGAATGCCACTCAAGACTGAACTGTCAGGCCAGTTTCTGTGCAGAAGAGTTAGGGAACATACAAAAAAGAAAATGCTTGTGATTCCTAGGACAACAACACCCGAAATCAGTGCACTGGTGACTGAGTTCAGCTGGAAAGGAGGTCCATCTGGATGAGCTGTAAAGAGAACAAAAATGCACAGATAAGATTTGGTTACAACCTCTCAGCAGTGTCAAATACTCCTGTATTTCCATTACAACACCCTATATACAGTATAATTACAATGAAGGGACTAAAACTGCTCTCCAGAATGAGCACCTGCATACTTGGATAAAGCTTATCTAAGTATACTTTGAAAATAGTTATTTGTTCTTTCAATATTCATCATGTGTGGGGATAAAGGCAGTAAGACAGTAAGAATACTAAGGCATAATTGCTGATATGCTAGTGACTAACCTTGACCTGTGCTATTTAAGGCAAGACTGTCATTGTCCAAGAACTATCAAGGCAGAGGTATAAGGATTTGTGGCCTAATTGACTTAATGAAATTATTTCTTCCCCAATATAATTACCCACATCTCAATTCAAAGTGTAAATAAATCATTAGCAAGCATATCTGGCACCAGACAGCTGAGCTATGGTTAAGTTCATCCGCATGCCTTCTCAGAAGGCTTCTTAATGTGTGTATCAATTCTCAGGTACAAGAGGTAGCATATTTGCTATTTAGTGTAGCTCAACAAGCTATTCATGGAACAATTCCTGGATACTAGAACACACACATTCAGCCATACCATCTTTTCCAGCAGAAGGGAAAAAAAAAACATTTGAGCTTTGGGTAGGTTCTACCCAAAGCACCAATGTAGTTTTGTCTAAGAGCTGTGTTTGCCAGTACTGGCCACGGAGAGTGAGGTGGAATGACAAAAGAACTTCTACATGAGAAACCAGACTGCTTCTCTTAGAAAGCAGCTAGCTGCCCTCAACATCATCAATCCCTCCCTCCTCAGCAAAGCTGTAAAAAGTCAGTTCTGTTGATGAGGTTGCCCTTCTCTTCTCAACACTGCACTGTGTTCCGACCTTACTTGTCTTCTCTCCACTACCGTAGTAATCCCAATTCACTTTATTTCTATGTTCTCCACTGGGACAGCAGCAGGCACAGGAACAGCTGCAGCTCTGAGGTGGAAAGAGAGGGCTGCTCCTTTTGTTGGATGGAAAAGAAAGGTAGCAGCCATTAACACAGCAAGCTGCATGCAGCAAATGGAGAAATTGCTTTTTATTATTTTAATGATATCTGAGGGTAGGAAGACACCAGGGAACAATGCATTACAGGGAGAACTTTGTTTCCATGCCAGGAAAGAAAGGTAGCTGCTTTTTATGTGGTCTAAGTTAAGAAAAGAATGGAACAACTATTATTAGAGTTCAGAGGACAGGATAGGTTGCTTGTGCCACTCGGTCCTATTATGAAAAAGTAAGAGGTGGAATAACCCAAAGGACTGCCTGGTTACCCGGACCATCCTTTCTTAGTTATTAGCTGCTCCTTGTTACAAGCAGAGAACAATATAGACAGGCTGAAACAAGTCCTCCATGTGCCCAAAGGAGAAGCACCCTAAAAATTAGAAGTTTTAGGGTGATCTTCCTTGCTGCCTACATCCTACATTGCCCTAACTGACCACAAGTTCTATGCCAGCTTCGCCATAAGATCTTTCTGTGGTTAAATGCCAGGAGAACAGGAACTGAAAGCAGACCTCTTCTGACTTTGAGCTGTAAACTGAGCTGGACTGCACCATAATAATAATTTTGCTGCTCTACTCCTGTGTGGCATGAGGATTTTACTATTTAAGTCAGATTGTGCATCTGGCAGTTGCAATGTTCCCTCACCCTCATATGTCATAGCAGCAGATTTTCATTTCAGTTTCATGAGAGGAATTAGAAGCTGCTGCATCAGTGGGGCTGGGTACACAAATTAAAATGAGCATTCCAGATTCACCAATTGCTTTCTTTATAGCATGTCAATATTGTCTCATTTAAATGACAAAAACAAGTGAAAAAAAATAATAAATGCCTCAGTGCGTAGAGCTCAATCAAAATGGTTTATCTCCTCAGTTCTATTCCACTCAGACCCTCTCTTGTATTTCTTGGAATTCTGATTAACTTACCAAGCTGCGAATTGTTGGTTGGCGTCTCATCTGTATAAAACAAAACCAGGATGTGTTATATTTTACAAATATCTCTACCTACCTCTTCCCCTCCTTGCAACACATAAACCAATAGTCCTAGCTTTATTTTCAAAGCACATCAGCTATACTTGCAACATTCACTAGCAGCTTTTAACGTCTGGTAGAATAAGGACAATATCATCAATTGCATGACATTGCTTAGTTTTTTTTTACTGTGAGCACACCAATATGAAGGTATTTGGCATTCTGTGTCAAACAAAACAAAAAAATGCAAACAAAATAAAAATCCCAATAAAAAAAAAACCCTCACAAAACCACCCTTTAATGAAAATAGGGCCAGTTCTACTTGGTCCCTCAATAAAAATGCAACCATAAGCACAGTATTATATGCAAGTCCCTTCATGGTTAATCATATTACAAGATCTTTATAGGAAAACAAATCAAACAAACCAAACAAAAAAAAAAAACCAACAAAAAAAAAAAGAAACAAAAAAACCAAAACCAAAACCACTACCTGAATTTTTTGAGGAAAAATGTATCAGTGACAATAAATTATTACTACAAAAATGCCCTTTCCCCAGGCTCACTTTTCTCTTGACAGTTACATAGTAGCATTATATTCAAGGAAATATTTGTATTTGGATTTAGTTTTTACTTACTTACCATTACCCCTCTCAGAAATACATTTCTTGTCACTGTTTTTGCTTTTTTTGTGCAACTTGTAAGCACAGCTCACGTAAACATTTGTTTTGAGCAGCTGTCTTCTAAGTTTAAGTGAGACATCCATCAAAAGCTACACAATTTCACCTTCAGAAGTAAGTACCTGCTTTGTTTCTATACACACAGACTAAAACATTTTCTTCTTTGTATGTCTCCTGTAATGACTTACTTTAGATTAACCAACAAGAATAAAGTTTCTCTGGAAAGAACAAAATGTTAGAAATAAGAGTTCAGAAATACTCAGGAGTAGGAGCATTATTCCTTCACAGCAGCACTACTCAGTTCCTACCAAGGTAACTGCATAAACAGCTCTGTTACCAGAGCAACTGGTGACTAGAGTAATAGGTGGCCCTGGCTAACTCAAGGTGCCTCTGCAGACACCGACAGTGCCAGGATAGATGCAGCACCAACTTGCACATCCATGCAGCTGCAGACCTCATACTGTGGATACGTACTATGATGAGTCAGCTGCAGCAGGTTTGATGGGCTTTGTACAAATGTACCTGTACTAAAGCTGGACTGGAGTTCGCCTTGAAAATAGCGCAGGTGCCTCCATACAGCACCACACCAGGGAAAGCCAGCACTGCACCCTGGCACTCCCCATCCAAAACCAGACAGTTCTCTTCAAGTTCTCTCATCACCTTCCCCCTCTTTTCTTTCCTTGACTATAGTATTCCTGAACTTCACATTTTTAAAACACTTACTTCCATAATGGGAAAGGTCAGTGGGAAGAAATCCTACTTCACTCTTTCTGCTCCAGAAAGAAAAGGGAAGTGCAAATCACATTGATTTGTTCAATGCCACTCAGGCAATTCATGGCAAAGTACTGAACTGAAGCCCATGGTTTTTTTCAGAGTACTTCCCATCAAGTCATCTTACTGTCAGCAGAAATGGCATGCTCAAAAAGCATGCTATGGAGATGCAGAAATATGTCTAATCTAAAAAGCTTTAGCCACATAACTCACGTAGAGCACACCTAAAAAATATTATTTTCCATCTCCATCCTTATTCATGCTTCCATTTTAAAAAAACCTCAATAGTTGTCAAGAAATTATAAAATCATTTATCCTGGAAAGACCTTTCCTTGAAATTATGCAGTATTTAAATGTAATTTATGAGGCTGATTTATTTTTTTTTTAAATTGTAAAAACAGCATTTCCAGCATGTGAATCATAAACTGTATTACCTAATAGGGGTTGCTCATATAACAAGCTTTTAGAGTTTCCATTCCTTGCCTACGGCAGCATTTCTCTGTTTGTCTGAGTAAATCTGTCATTCATTTCCCATAAGTACTCATGTATGCAACTTTGAAGCTAGTTATTTCCAATTTTTCTTGACTAATCAGAAAGCAGCAACTCAAATGGGACTATGCATAATGCAGAACAAAAATACTCATTTTTATTGCAGAAATGTTGCTTATAACAGAGAGTTTTTCTTCTAATTATAGCCTCTTACTAGATGGTTCCTTATTCTGGAGGGCCAGTTGTTCTTTTTGTATATGTGGACACATATTTGTACATAAAGAAGGATTTTGTTCTCAAGTGTTTCAACTGTTTTTTTCCTAGACAGGATTCAGTCTTGCTCTCAGCTTCCTAAATCTAAGACTGAATCAGTTGCTTAACTGCAACTACTTCTAAACATCTGTAAATGGAATCTCTTAAACTTTCTTCAATATTTTTTAATTATTATTTTGCCAGCAGCAGTCACAGATTTCAAAGATTTGAAAGAGTAGAATTTGGCCCATACTGTTTAGACTGCAACGTGTTAGTCCTGTTTCTTTCTGATAGCTGAAGGCTCAGCAGACCATGTGTTAATTTTTTACAACACTTAGATAAAAACCAACAGGTGAGGCTGGAATAAACAGTGAGCAGAAAGTGACAGTGAATATTAATTAGCTGTCCAAATTAAATTGAAACACTTAAATTCCATTATCATAAGTGAAATCTGACAAAACAAACCAAAAAAAAAAAAAAAGCCCTGGGAATGTGGGCTTTTATAATGGTCTCATATGCATAAAAGTATCCCACAGTGATTTTACTGGGGCAAGGAGGAAGCAGGAGTCAAACAGAAATATTATCTCAAAATTTCACTCAAAGACTACAACAGCAGGGAAAAAATATTCAAATTTATAAGGAATCCACCCTTTCTCCAAGTTACTGCAAACTTGTATTAAACTGCAAAACATTTCCCCAGGTTTCTGAAATTCCAGCCGTCCATAGGAAAAGTTTGCTCATTCCTACCACTCCTTGTAATGATGGGGCCAGCAGAGATTACAGCATTGCCAGAGGTGCTCTGAGGGCTCCAGGTTGTTCTCCCACCAGCGTCTCTTCTTTCTCTGTTACTGCAAATCTGAGCAGTTAATCAAAACAATCACAGTTTCAGAGTGGAATGGAATTATTGCCCTTCTGTGCTTCCTGCTCTAATGTAAACACTTTTATAAGTAATACTACAAGTTTTATTTTATTGCATTAAATTACTTTGCAATAAAAGCAGCTGTGATATTCCCTAGAAGTGTATCTTATAAATGCTTGGCTTCCTGTTGTATTTTGCCTCACTTCATTTACAGAACTACATTGCTGTTGTGTACAAGATCCATCTTATAGTATATTAAATTTTCAGTAGTTAATTCCCCAAAGCTTTGTTTACAGACAGTTTTCCCCAACAAATATTCTGCTTGACTAGAGTTAGAAAACATGCTAGACTCCCTAAAGCTAGCTCCCTAAGCTAAAGTTCACTCATTTTCCATGGAGTTCTAAATTAAAACAAATCTCCAGCACTCAATCACCTGGAATCCATCTTTAACATTTCTAACTTATCTACCTTAATCTTGGGTACTCAAGTATGCTTCAACCAAGAACATTTATTTAATTTCACCTTCTTTGAAATAACTTAAAAACCTCAGAACATAAATGCCCAATGGAAACAATTAATTATTTACAAGTGTAACATAAAAGTGTAAAATCATGTACAAAGTGTCAGAAGGTTACTGAACTGATAGTATTTAAAAATTCTAAACAGAAAGTCATTCAATAGGAAAAGATACTGCAGTTTGAAGAAATCAACTCAGAATATTCTGTGCTTATATGTTTATTTAAATGTTTCAGTTTCCAAAACCTATTTATTGTTCATGACACTCCTAAAATGAGATAATTTTTGAACATAATTGACTTCAAAACAGCAGTTTCCAAACTATAAGGGAGGTGATCATAAACTATAGGGGATGTAGTAAAAGTTAGGTTTTTTCACTATCAGCAACTCTTTCAAATTTTCCTTGTCAATATAGCTGCACTTACTATAGCTTTAAGTTTTTCATAAATTCTTTTCTAAGATATCCACTGTGATTGTGGACACTTTGTTCCTTAGATGCTATACTAAGAATATCAGCTCTGAAGTTGTCTCAGAGTTGTTACTTTTAAAAATTAAGGACCAAAAGGCTAAGAGATAATTTCTCATATGTTCAACAACCTGTGTTTTGCATGTCTACTATTTTTCTATATCTAGATGACAATATTAATTGCTCTGTTCTTCACTAGTTGTTTTATATTCCTTCAGACACAAAAAACATCCTTACTTCAGATGCTGTAAGTCACATTCATTTTGTGCTATCCACAGATCCAAAGCATTTGAATGCAGAATAACTCCTGTATGCATATTTTATATCCAGGTAAACAACAGCAAATTCCATCCACTGAAACTTACTGGCACAAGAAAGGGACAGTCATCTGCTCTGCACAGCTTTGTCACGCAGTGAAGGAAGACTGTAGACATCTTCTGGTTCTTGTGCTTCACAAAGCGGAACACCTCAAAGGAAAACCGGCCCATTTGGCTCTTGCCATTTTCAATTATAGTCGTCTGAGGGTCCTTGTCACAGCTAGTTTTTGTAGAGAAGATTAAAACTAGGATAAGCAGCTGCAAGACTAGCATTTCTAAGCTCTTAGCTGAAAATAAGATAACTTAAGCAGCAAGTTCAGTGTTTTAGCTCCTGGGAAAAAAAAAACACAGTGCCCTAATGTCTAACA
>NW_009952564.1:2980099-2997742 GCF_000747805.2 Chaetura pelagica | reverse complement strand
ATTGTTTTGTTTTGCAACATCACAGATACAACCAAGGTATCATTTAATTCCAGTGCCCAAAGAAACTTGAGACCTGAAGGAAAAAGTAATCAGGTATGCTAACCAGTATAGACAGATAACTCCAAACGTAGACAGTATTTCTCCAGCAATCACCTCTGATAAAATTTTACCTGAGATACTGCCAAGATGCTTTTCAAAGTTCCAATTCAAATAAATGTTATTACTGGGAGTAGCAGCAGGAGCATCTATTTATCTTCAATCATTTGCTTAACTGCTTTCCTGAGCTGGAGTCTATGATATTTTATATCATTGTCATTCATCACAAGGGTTCCTTTGGTAAAATAAAGGCCAGTTTAGCCATTTGGATGTTTGTGGTATCTCTAGTAGAGTCATTTTAGATGCTTTCTTCTCTACCTTCATAATTCTTATGACTTTGCACTTGCCTATATGTAGAATCGAATCATAGAATCATTAAGGTTGGAAAGGACCTTAAAGATCACCTAGTTTCAAACCCCCTGCTATGAGCAGGGAACCCTACCATAGACCAGGCTGCACAAAACCTCGTCCAACCTGGCCTTAAAAACCTCCAGGGCATCAACTTCCCTGGGCAACCCATTCCAGCTCCTCACCACCCTTATAGTGAAGAATTTCTTCCTGATATCTAATCTAAATCTCCCCTCTCTCAGTTTAAAACCCTTATCCCTTGTCCTATCACTATCTTCTCTGATGAAAAGCCCCTCCCCAGCTTTCCTGTAGGCCCCTTTCAAGTACTGGAAGGCTGCTATAAGGTCTCCCTGGAGCTTTCTCTTCTCCAGACTGAACAGCCCCAACTCTCTCAGCCTGTCTTCATAGCAGTGGTGCTCCAGCCCTTTGATCGTCTTGGTGGCCCTTCTCTGGACCCTCTCCAACAGGTCCATGTCTATTCTGTGCTGAGGGCAGCAGAGCTGTACACAGCACTCCAGGTGGGGTCTCACCAGAGCAGAGGGGCAGAATCCCCTCCCTGGCCCTGCTGGCCACAATTCTTTTGATGCAGCCCAGGATGCAGTTGCTCTCTGGGCTCCAGCACACACTGGTGGCTCATGTCGAGCTTCTCATCAACTACCACCTCCAAGTCCGTCTCCTCAGGACTGCACTCCAGCCATTCTCCCCCCAGCCTGTATTTGTGCCTGGGGTTGTGCCAACCCAGGTGCAGAACTTCACACTTGGCCTTCTTGAACTTCATGAGGTTGGCACTAGCCCACCTCTCCAGCCTGTCAAGATCCCTCTGGATGGCACCCCTTCCCTCTAGGGTGTCAACCACACCACACAGCTTGGTATCATCAGCAGACTTGCTGAGGTTACTCAGTCTCACTGTCCATATCTCCAACAAAGATGTTCACAAACAAGTTAAGTCCTGACATGCTATCTGCAAGCCGAGCCCTTGGTCCTCCCTGCTAATATTGCTTAGACTTTCCAGGCAGCTTAGAACACCAGTAACGGAGAGATTTATAACTGTTTTTTAAAGGAAGGACCCACAAAACACTGGGTTTGCAGAAGTCTTACCTGAAAAAAAGATCATATCGAAGATCATCACTAGGATTACCAGACGGCGTGGTGTAACAGTAGTCCATCAAAACATTCCACCTGCACAGGGAGCAAAGTGAAAGATGAGGGAAACTGGCAACATAAGAGTAGAAGTGGAGAGTGACTAAGATAAGATTAAAAGATAGTACAAGCAAGTGTACAAACTGATAATGCAGACTGTTACATTCAAGCCAAGTTACTATATTTAATGGGTTGGGTACAAATCATCTTGCATTTCCAAGATACCACCTGTTTCTTCCCACAATTTACAAAACTAAACAGTAAACTGTAGCAGCAGAATTGTATAAAACAATTTGGTTTCAGACATGTCAGCCACCATGCCAGTACATCTTGTAGGCCTCGGCCTCCTCTCAGAAGTCATGGCCGCGTATGACTAGAAATCAAAACCATCCTACTTTTAAAAGCCTTGGAGTTTCTCAGTTGATCTTACAGAGGCCCTTTCTTAAGTAACACCAATATAGGATTTAAAGCACAATAAAGGCAATCTTTCACAATGAGATCAGCAGCAAGATATGCACTCATCTGACACCCTCCAACTGAGGGCAGTAATCATCAAACACCAACCATTATTTTAACATACAAAATGCTGTAATAAAAGACAGTTGCTTCTAAATCAGAAACATTTTCAACACCAAGAGCTGAATAGCAAGGAAGACAAGAAATAACATCCTTTATGGTACCTGCCATCAAGGTTGGTTGCTCTTACAGCTGCATATATTTTGGTTTTCAAAGGTAAACCTGTACTTGGAATAAGGAGCTGCTGGCTGTAGGTTGAATCCTGAAAAACAAAGATTGCCTCAGTGTACCAGAAATCCTACTGTAGCAACTCATCTGCATCCACAGACTGAACTCCCATCCAGTTTTTCTAACCATTATATGTAGGACTGTCATTTACTTTGTCCTCCATAAGGAAGGAAGCAAAAAGCAGTGCCAAAGCGTTTACCTGTAAAGATCAGCAACACTTAACTGGGCTACTCCTATGCAAATAGTTAACTATTTTGGGGCATCTATTTAGGATTTTACAAAGTAGTTGGATCAGTGATTAAAGAAAAGGTACCATTTCTTGACACCTCAGTAAGCCTTCCACTGCCTACAGGCAAAAATAGTAGCTACTGTGGCTTTCTAAAGGAGGAGCTTAACTGGGTTGTCACAGTTAACCCTTTCCCAGAGAAGGTTGCTACAGTTATTTGATTTAGTGGAGACAGTCATACCACCAGGTTGCATGCATCTTAAGCTGTAGTGTGGGGGAACAGACACATTCCACTATCCAAAATGTAGTTTCTGTGGAAATTGGCTTGTTGAAGGTTCCAAGTAACAAACATTTTCATTTAAATGCTAATATTTCCAAAATGTTGTTTCAAGATATCTATATGTTTTTTTTTAAATGTGAATTGCCCTTATACTGCTACATAGATACAGCTGTTTTATTGGTTTCTTGTTCAAAGGCTGAACCATTAATGCTAATTCAGCAACAATGCCATGAAACAGATCTAAGTGACAGATGTTAATTCAGCATACCAAAATGTACTTATTAGTAATGTCACCAATAGTCAAATAAGTTACTAATGCAGAAAGCACAGGGACTCAGCATGTTGGGACTTCTTGTGAGAGGTCAAAACACTCAATACATAAGAAAAATTCTGTTAAACAGAATTTTGACCAGGTTCAGTGGGGCAGGCAAGACCAAGAGCAGCAGCTAATAGCAACAAGAAGGATTAAGCACATAAATCAAGGTGGGTTTTTTTTTCAGAGGGAACAATGCCAAAATTCACAGCATGTCCAATACTCAATCTCTGCAGCATCCAAGGCCTTGGAAGGTACACCTGCATGAATGACCAGCTCTGCAACATACACAGAGCAAGTCCTTGAAGATTCATTCAAGTGAGACTAGGGAAGTCTGCCTTTTTTAAAATTCATTATACATTCCTCTAACACATAGCTCTGTCACATCTTGCAAACTGATTAAAAAGTCTACAGCATGTCTCTGACTATTACATTCAGTAGTTGTGGGGGTTTTTTCTTAAAGAGTACTTTTTATTCATTTAGACAGACATTTACAGGCAAGCCCAAAAGCACACAGACAGTTAGGGTCTGTGAAAGCCCATTGAATGTTTTGCTATAAACTCTTTGAATCTATCATAACGGCTCCTCTTGTCTGCCTAGCACCAATACATGCTAACACCACAAAGCGAAAGTGAACATCACCTTGTGAGGGAAGATTTAAATGAGCTGAGATGAAGAGTCAATGTTAGGAAATGACACTAGAGCTAAAGTTTGAAAGTATGGCTGCTCACAGTCAAGAGCCACATTGGCACACAGCCCCTCACCAATACCAAGTGTGGACAGGAGCCTTGAGGCCCCTCCCAAAACCAGGACTCTCTAACAAGGACCAAGTGAGCCCACAGCATCAGAGCTTGCAAGACCATGGGTGTCTCAAGAGGCACCCCTGCAGGCAATGCACAAGCTGTGTGTGTATGCACCCAGCCCTAGGATAGGATGCACCCAGAAGAACATATCCATCACTTCAACTTGCCAGCCTTAGCAGTATTATTTCTGCTAGCATTACTTGCTAGAGTAAGTAATACAACTGAAATCAGAAGGTAAGACACCACTGTTCATGGTAGACTTGTAAACTCACTGGGGTAGGGAGCATGAAAGCCCTACTTGGCATGTGGTATTTGATGAAAAATGTGCTTAGTACAAGAGTCAACAGCACTTATACTTGACTGTGTGCAGAACTGGGCTCTGAAAGGCAGCAAATATGTGGTGCTCAATGCTTGTACTGACGGAGAGCTCTGGCTACCCTCTCATCTTGCCCCATCTTTTTTGGTCACAGGTTTATTTAAAATTGAGAAAAGTATACTCTTCATTTTAACAGATTATAAATTGTTATTTGGAGCTCTGCTCTGTCAAACAAACATGACTTTTATTTTTTAAGCCTGCCTTTGGAAAATATTCTGTTACAGTATTTATAGCTCATTATGTTCGAAGCATAAAGCATTGACTTTTAAATCAGTTGCATGAATTATAAGTCAGTGTCATGATGGAATGAACAATAATGCAAAAAATCAGATCCATAATTTACGAAAACATTGTGAAAAAATTATATTTAAATCAGGTATTTAAAATGTATTAATAAAAATTTTAATCAGCTGGAAAATATCATTTCAGGGATTAATGTTGTTAAGTAGACGTCCATGCATTTTTCATGTTTTATTCTCACCACCATATTTACATAGTAAAAGCTTACACAATAACGTATATTCAAGTTAAATTACCTAAACCATAAGGAAGTATGAAATAAAAGCTGTCAAAATTAACCCTTACAATCTTGAAAGTCCACAATATAGCAACAAGTACAGTGGGCTGTAGATTTAGAACAAATCTCACATCTTCACTATAAAGTCAAGTAATCAAAACACTCTGATGAAGCATTGAACAGAAAAATACCTGTAGCAAAAGTGCTACAGCTTATTCCTAAGGGAAGAAGTCTAGGATATTTTTACAGAATTCTACAGAGTACTTTCTGTAAGAGGAAGTTGTACCCATACACATGTACACACACATGCACATATACACAACAAATGCAAACACAAGATTGCATGCACTCTGGAGTATTATTACTACACCTGATTAGTCACATGGCACTGCAACCTGAAAGCCAGCGCTGTAAACTGAGGAATTGTATAAATATAGGACAGAAAGACTGTTTCTCTTCTCAAAAAGTAGCCACAGAAATCCAAGATAACAAGTAAATGCAAACAAAAGGACAAGGGAACTCAGAAATTAAAGATGCCCAAATAAAAGGCCTGGCTCCTTATGGGAGGGGTGAGAGGGGAATAGCAAACATTGAAGAGGAGTCTATACTTTGCTAACAGTTTGCACCCACATAGTACAGATATGGATTCCATCCAGGTCATACTGTATTTCATACTCACATTGTAAAGCAATAAATTCAAAGTGCTGATAAATGTACCATTATTCTCTCTTACAGAAATAGCAGCTGATGACCTACAACAGAGCCAGAAGCCAAAAACCATAATGAGGAAAGATATATTTGTGTTTACATACTTCAATGTTTTTTATCATTAAAAAAAATTTCAAGTCATGTCACAAGCTTTTAATTTATGCATTTGGGTTATAAAATTCAAAAAAAGGAATTTATAGTGGAAACACTGACAGAAGAATAACTATGCAGAAAGTAATGGATACTGTTGAAAACATGAATAAAAAAAAATAATTAGCAGAGGGACAAAGTGACAAAAAGGAACCCAGTTTTTGTGATGTACAAGGTTTACTCACTGAAATATTTTTCTTGCACTCTCTATTCATATGCTTACAAATTATTTCATTATTTTCCTTTTTTTTGCTGCTACCATTTTGTTAGAACATCTGAATTTTAAGGGAAGTTTTACATTATCTAAGGCTTTCTTCATAAACTGTGTTATCTCATACAATGATGCTACAGAATTTTCTTTTCTTTTGCAACACCTCCTCTTTCAGTGCTTTTTCCTCATCCTTTACTCTTACGCTGCTGAAAGTTGCTATGTTGACAGTACTGCTATGCCATGAATATACTTAGGTGTGTAGGCATATATACATATATGTATGGGTTTACATAAACATGGGAATGAAACACATAGAAATGAAAAGCACACTTACGAAGCAAGTTGGGTATTGTTAACCAAGTACTCCAGTGGGTAGCTACAGCTAAATTTGTACAGAAGCCCAGGCAAATAGCTGATAATTGTTGGTGGGTCTGGTGTATCAATATAGCCTGAAACATTACCTATCTGTACCACTGAGGTATTTCCATAAGCATTGATACCTCGAGCTGAGGATACCTATTGAGGGAGACAGGGGAAAAAAATTATCAGAAAGTTAACTGTGGAACAAAAGATACCTAAAGAGACTGATTATTTAGTCCATAACTTACCCAAAGATATCTTCAGGAAATCCTCCAAAAATTAACTTAGTTTAATAACATGTGCCCTGTGTTCTGTTTTTCATTTCACCACAATCATACATACACAGTTCACAAGCTCTCTAATTCTAAATTATAATCTATGAGCAAAGAACACTGTCAAAAATGTGAGAGCTGAAAAGTAATACAACCCTACTGCCAATGCAACCTTAATTCCATCCCTGGACACATGCTATACTGTGTTGCTTAGGTTCAGAATGTGCAGAGCCAGCAATAACAGGCAGATCTCCAGAAAACTGAAGGACACCCTTTCTTCCTTGTAGCAGCCCAGTCCCACTCCACCTGTAGCCACTGATCTGAGTAAGAGGGTAGTTTGAAAACAGCAGATAAGTATCACAAATTACTTTCTCAGTAAGTACATATCTAATCAGGCCAATTAACATGGCACTGGACTTCTATTTCTTCTGTATAACTCTACCAGCAAAACAGATGCTTTCAATAGCTTTAGAGTACACAGTTACTTAAAAATACATTTCCTTGGGGAAGAATCATCCTGAAGTGCACATGGGCTGTAACATTTTGAACTGAATAGCTGAGAATACACATCAGGTCTTTTGATTCCTTTGGCTACAGAAGAACTGGCTAGAAGACAGATGCAGACATACACTTTGCGAGTAATATACCTAAACATTTGCTAAAGGGCAGGAAAATTACAAAAATCAAACTTCCTCAGATCTATTCCATGCCAAAAGCCACAGGCTGGAGCACTATGGTAGTATAGCCAACTACAGCTCAGTTTAGCTTCCTCATCACCCCAGCCCTCAAAAATAATAAGTTGTGTCTGCCGTATAATAGACAGACATGAGTTTTATCTGAATTCTGTCTGAACTGTTGTCTTTCATACACTTTTATTGAAAATCAGTTGTGAATCACAGCCAAGAAATGCATGGGATTGTACTACTCTAGTGTGAGGAACATGAGAGAAAACACCTCCTGCTCCTTTATCCTCTTTCTTAGTGGCACTGCATGCATAAACCGAAAGGATAACGAGAACTTGTAGTTGTATTTTCAGCAGCTGCTACTTTATATTCTGTACAGCCTTGCAAGGGGCTTCATGGGGAGCTCAAATCATTTGGACTTTCCAGACTGTTTTGCATTGTGGATTGGTTGGGGTTTTTTTGCTTTGGTATTAAAACATCAAGCTCTTACAATTATAATCAAATAGAAAGGTCAAGGAGTTTACAATGTAACTGACTCCACCAAAACAGGTTACTAACAAATTCTTCTACTACAAGTCATGAAGGCGCTACAGCTTTTCAGGAAAAATAAAGAGAATCTTGAACTTGAACTAGCTTTCATCAGAATTTTAATAGAAAACTCTAGAGGCAAACATGTCCAGAAAACATCAAACATTTCAACCCAGTTTTGCAAAACTACTACCTGCAGAAAACAGAGAGTTTGTTATAAAAACTGGCAGGTATCCTCAAGTGCTAAATGAATTCCAGATAGAATAGAAGCCTTAAAAAGAAATATTTTTACACTTGTTTTTCTTAATTATTCATAGTTTGGCACAAGTCACCACTGCTTGTATACACAGTGTGATACACACACAAACTGCACAACTCTCCTCTCTCTTGGTTTAGGTTTGAGACATGACTTCCTGTCCTCCCCCCTTTCAGAGTGAGATAGCTTCACTGAAGAAAATGAAATTATACTGCTGCAAAACAGACTTCAAAGTCAGCTCATGGATCAGATTCTGGTTCAAAAAAATCACTCACAGCTAAGGATGAGATCTTATCATTAACTGTACAAAGATGTGCATTATTCATGCATGAAACAGCAACATAAAATGTCAACACAGAAGTCACACCACCAGGCAAAACACCACAGCACAGAGTGGCTGTGCACTAAGTGATCAGAGTTAAATATAGAAATCTGAACCTCAGCCCCACATCTTGACTTTTTGTCATAAATCAGTTAGATAGCCTTTTTTATGCGTATCAAACATTCAATATTTGCTTGAAAACTTCAGTTTGCTGCCAGGCGGTTCCATATTGAGCCGAGATCTTCCAAGGAGGTGTTAGACCACAAGATGCTGCTAGCAGAGGTGTTTACTATGGGTTGGGCCCTCTGGACAGATTACTGCCTGAGATATTCAGTCACTGCCTTATCACAGAACATACATCAGTCAATCAGTCAGCAAGCTGCTCTCATTGAATCAGAATCGTCAAGGCTGGAAAAGACTTCCAAGATCATCAAGTCCAACCACCCACCCTACAACCCCTAACCACTAACCCATCTTATGAAACACCTTGTCTACCCCTTTTTTTAACATCTCCAGGGATGGTGTCTCCACCACCTCCCTGGGCAGCCTGTTCCAATGCCTTACTAATGCCTCATGAGAGCATAGAAGGATGTACCCTGACTGGAACTCTCATTTTTCTAACCCACACTTAAAAATAATTTTCAAGTGGATACTTAAAAACTTTCAGCAAAATTTATGGCACATTCAGCAAGACTTTTTAAAAAGGCTCACAAAACTTGTTTTTCCACTGGAAAAAAAAAAATTAAAATGAAAAATATGCCTTCTAATCAGACGACAAATTTATGTCTCACCACATTTTCTCACTAGTAATCAAGATTATAAATTATCTACTTTCTCTGGTTTTCTTTTATGTGTGCAATATATTGCTAGCTGGGTAAGACATTGTAAACATTATCTGTAAAAGATACAATGCTGTCAAGGCCATTCACTTGATCCAATGCATAAACAGCTATACTACAATTTCACTTTGATATTGTCTTACCACTAAGGTGTTTCCACAGGATTCCAAAGTACTCAGATTGATGATGAAAATGACCACTGCTGGAAAGGTGTTGTTATTGATGAAACCCCTGCAGTGGGCATCCCCATGTTTCCCATTCAGTGCCAGATCTGTCTCAGAATAACCAGAGAAAAGAACTGTGCAAAAATTTATCTTCATAGTAATTGTCTGTACTCCACAGAAAACATTGATGTCTCGTTCAGCTGCAAAAAAAATAAATACAGGGAAAGACATTGTAAGAAGATGTATTTCAACCAATCTCCATAAAATTACTGTAGCAGTTAGTCTAGTGTTGTAACTTCAAATCAATTTTTAGACCACAGCCACAGCAAAATATGGGAATATAAAGGTCAGAATTGCATTATTCTGAAGAAAATATTTGACTCTACAACTTCACTAAAGAGAAAAAAAGAAATATGGTAATGTAGTTACCACAAAACAAAACCATTACTCCAAAATTTACCAGTAAATCATTCAGTAGCACACACATAAACTAAAGCACTCCAATGGAGTAGAAAACAGCAAGTGGAGTCCACTTCATATGAGACCATAGTCTGAGGCTGTGCAGACATTGAAGTACAATCAACAGCATATCAGAACAACTTATTGTATCTTTAAAGTTGGGTTGGTTTTTTTAAGAAACATTAACTTTAATGAAAAATCAGTTGGCTCTTCAAAGACAATGATAAATACTACAAAGCGTCTTGCAATCCTTCATTCTGTTTATGATGACAATACAAAAAACCTAGAAAACAGCAACTGTTACAACCGATCAATTTTTGAACAATGGCAAAAAAACTTTCTCAGATGAATTTGACCTTCTACTCAAAGTTCTGAAGATTTTTATGTACTGGAGTGGAAAACCATCAGGCTATGACATAGGCACAAGTAACAGTTTGTTTTCCTTTAGAGCTCTAACATAGCTTTTCTATAAGCTCTTCTCTGCCTGCAAACAATTGGGGGGGCTATTTTGTTGTTTTTTTTCCCCTAGTGCTTTACAAAAAGACATACTGCATTGTGTTAAACACAGACATTACTCCTTTATATAAAAGCTCATATATTACATCTGCTTAAAGATTAAGTGCTATTAAAAATTGCAGAACAACTTCAGTCAATACTGTACCATTAAGCCTTCTAAAATGAATTGTTTCACTGCATTGTCACAACAAAGAGGAAATGAAATCTCCATTACAATGAACCAGATCTTCCCTCATGGTACAGGAGCACAAGCAGTTTAATTTAGACAGCTTTAATGCTGGCTTTAAAGCCAAAACAATCAAGTGCAGGAAATAACAGGCTAAACCTAGTCGTAAGCTAATGTGGTGATAAATGTTACTCACTGGGTGTAAATTTGGGCTGAAAGGTATTAGAGGCAAGACAGGAGTTGAAGTGATTTGGCATGAAATCGTCCTGGTTTGTACATATACATAATTCCACTAACATAGCATAAAAAGATCAGGAAGCAGTATGCCTTGGTATTCACTACATGAGGACTGTTATGATCCATTTAATGAGTATACTGAAGTAGAGGGAACAGTACAGAAAGGCAAATGGCAAAGTGTGTCTTTACAGTTATTTGGGCCAATGCACAAACAGTCAGATTGTAACAAACTGCAAGATGAAATATAAAGTAGCTCAGTTAATTTTATAACTCACTTCAAGGCTTTTAAAAAGCAGGATATTACTTTATCTCTTGAGGTATCATTACCAATTGTGAAATTCACATTTGACACTAGGGGAAATGAGACTATACAGTACAAAAACAACCTTTGTGCTATACAGGAGGATAAATAACCTCCCAGACTGAACTTTTTCTGCCCAAAACTTCACAAGGAAGCATTGTTGCCAAAATAGTCCATTCTGTAATTGAAACAACATTATTTGTTCAGAAATATAACATCTGGGTCATTTCTTGTGAATGTAGAAGGGTAAATATTATTCCTATATAAGTTTAAAGAAAAAAAGTTTTGCATTCCTACAGCAAAAGCTTCTTGTTTTCTGAAGAGGAGAGAGACAATGGCTTGAAGGTAAGGTCACTCTTCTGAAGAGGCCTGTAAATACAATGACCTCTTTGTCTCAATTTCCATCAAGGTAAATCACTTGGCATCTTCTTGACATAAATCACAGAAGCTACCTATAGCCAACAGTACTCACAGGAGTGTTAAATGCAAAACACAGTGAAGCTCAAGTACATAGATACTACAGTAAGAGAGATTATCTTGAATCAAGGACAGACCCATGGCAACATGAGCCAAATGCTTACAGCTCCACTGCCCACTACTGCTCTGGTACCCTTCCACATGTTGCCAAGACTCACTGCAAAACAGATGGTGAAAAACCTGTAGAGGACAGAACACCATTGCCACAGAATGCCATTGACAATATTCATTCCACTGGAAGAGGCATGCAAAGACATTTACAGTTCAAACCAGCTTCTTTGCATGAGCCCCTTCTTTGATCAAATCACTGCTTTGATAGTGAATTAAAATGCATAGCGTATGTGAAAAAGCTGCAATATTTTCTTTGCTTCTACTGGTTCTCAGCACATACTTACAGCAAGAGCCCTCTCAATCAAAATTGGGTGCTTCTCATCTGAAGACAGACAGACTGCTATGGCTCTATTCTCCAAAAATCTTCTAAAAGAGCTGTGCTTTACTGCAGTGCAGAACTAAAGCCTTTTTCACCAAAGTACATTCAGAAGGACAGCAGGATCTGACCTTACTAGATACTCTCTAGAATACATCTTGCTCTTGGTATAAAACATCACAGAATTTTCAATCAACTACATACAGGTCTGTTTTTTTCATCCTTCTTGATGATTGCACACCTAGACTCTAAAACAAACCCACAAACTACAGAAACAAAAGTCCTGCCTGATTACTTATCATCCTATTTATGCAGCACCATCACTATGCAAGAGTCACCTAAGCAATGAATGATAAAAGCACAAATAAATGAAAAATGGGTGAGCTTCAAGGTTCCTTTAGGAAGGCTTAATTTCTCATTTTTTCTGAAGACAACTTCTGTTCCTCACAGCATTTAAAAAAAAAAAAAAAAAGACCAGACAACTTCAAAGCTCCATGGCTTCTCAAGTATATGCACACCACAGACCTCAGCAAGAAAGTCCATTCTCACCCCACGTTTGGAATTCCAGCTGACAACAGTGAAGATTTCATGTGTGTAACAAATACGAAACACAAAGAAAGTCCTATCCATTCTCCTTTTTGATCTCTCTCTCACCACCCCCTTATATTTGAAGTCTGAAGGCAGTGAGGCCATCACTTTTAAAGCCACAGCTTGAGCTGAGCAGTGGGGAAGAAAGCATAGTGAGTGCAAGCCCTTTCCTCCCCACAGAGGCTCTCTCACCCATCTTCTAGGATTCTTGAAGTCAGAAAACAGAGGTCCGGCAGCCTCATTCAGTTCCTCCAGTCCCAGCCCATTACATAGCAATCCGTTCTGCTTACTGAAAATAATACCTGTCAAATTTTGGAACAAAAGGGTAATCTGGTTTTCACCTCTATCTCAAAGGGATGGCTAACAAGCAGTATTTTTCTTTTCTAGCTCTCAAAATTGGCTCTAAGACTGTTGATTAAATTCCAACCTTTGAATCTTTACTGCCTGAGACCACAAACAAGAAAGAGCTGGACTCAACTCTCAGCTCCTACGGGCAGTATGATGGGATTAGCATTTACTTGAAAAAAAAATTTCTTACTTGTAACCTAAACAGATTTTCTCCCAAGACTCTGAGATTTGGCAGACATGGAATCTGGTATGACTCTTTTTTATGAGGCATAACTGCAAGTGGCCCCTAAATACCTACAGTAAGTGCTGGATTCAATTCACAGGTATCACATTGCAAATATAAAACCTTGGCACAGGGCTGCTACAAAAAATTACCAGGGAAAAATTTAAAAAGCACAGAAAGAGGAATCTAAACTTCCCTCTACTAGAGGCTGCAATCCACCCAGTAAGCCTGAAAGAGAAAAACAATTACAAGAAAAACTACAAAAGGCAGACCTGAGGCAGGTGGGCACAATTCAGTACTTTTGAGGTAAACCTGTCAAACTTTTACGTAGAAGTAGTTTGCAAAACACTCAGTTAAACAGTGCTTTTGTCAGGAATGGAGGCAATGTCTTTGGTATTTCTCTGTTCTTCATACTCGCATCAATTAAGTGAAAAAGGATCAAACCCACTGTTGGCCTTTATGTCAACAAAGCACCTAGCATTGTGGTGGTAACAGAGGGAGCAGTAAATCAGCAAAAACCCTACAGTCTAAGTTTAATAAAAGTGCTGATCCTTCCCCCAAAAAAATCAGAACTATTATTATTTTATTCAGAAAGCAATAACACTGAAAAGTATTACAGTGCAATACTACAGAGTTCATCACTATACTGTTCAGTTCAATCGCTACCTCAGAAACACAAGACATTAGCAAGCCAGTGTTCACAGCTTTCTTCATTATTATTATTCTGTCCAAGAAACAACTGAGACAGGAAGGAAAAGCAATGTAACAGACAGTAAAGACATTCTTTAGCTGAGTAAAGCCTGATACACCTGTTGCTAAAACTGAGATTTGACTTCTACTTCTTATTGTATTAACAGCTCCAGACATCTACTGTCCCTAAAATTACTTAATTCCCTTTTTCTCACAGAGGCACGAGAGTACATAATTCAGAGATACATCACATTGCTTCACCTGTCCCTAGCCAAGTCCTTAATATCGAAGTGAGATGCTGAATTTTGCCATCAATTTCATTTTGCTCAAATATAGATATATATTTCTTTATTTCACTAACAGGACATAATTATCTTCTCTTACTCAGATAAAACACCAAAGAAAACCCAGTTAGAAGTTCCAAGCTCTAAAATCTATAGAGAACTTTTCCAACAACACAGCCTCTGATGAATTTCTGGGACAGGATAGAGTTCTGGCAAAAGCAGGTCAAACCCCACTTATGTGAGGGGAGTTGTATTCATTACTGCTAGACTGAATTTGACCCATATTGCAGTTAAGAAGAAAGTAAAGCACACCATTAAAGGAATTTCATTGTCACCGAGATAGTTAACACTCAACGTGGAGTCCTACCCCCAGGCTTCAGACAGATTTAAAGTTCTGTATTTAAAAATAAGCACTGCTTTGAACCAAGACAATAAAGAAACCATTAGAAAAAAGTCTATTAAACACTTACCAGGAAACCTGCTATGGAGGTTAGCATCACAGTTGTATCCATTGAACTGAGCAGTCACTGAAAGCACTTTAATCGTCAGCAGGAGCAGTAACCATACCTGTTCCATCGCAAAACCTAGCAAAACATTATTAGGTGGTTATTACACACATCTGTTTGTTGTGTTGAAGATGCTTACTGCAGACATTTAACCACTCAGGAGGTGATGGTCTCCAGCAAGGGAACCATGGATAAAGCTCACAAGTTTATGGGAAAAAGGCCACAGGCAGCAGGGCTCATTTCTCTACTTCTGAGTAATGGGTAATTTCTATTAACTTCTACATTTTTTAATCATAATTTGTAGGGGGGAAAGGAGGAAGGTACTCAGGGATGATATAAAAGAAAAGGGAAAAAAACCCCAAACCCTAAAGTATATTGCTAGATTAGAATTGCTTAAATCTTTAAACTCCAACAACTTTTTTGACATTTCAGTGCAAAAAGTTCTTGAGAAAGATATCGTAGAACAATAGTTTTATTCTAGCCAAGTGCTCGAAAAGCACACAGATAAATGGCTTGCTGAGCATTTCTCAGGCTCAAGGTCCTAGAATAAAAATCAATTAATATCTATTTGCTAAAAATATGTTCTTTGAAGCAGGCATGCAATTGCATTGAGTTTATGTACAGAGTCGGCACAGATATCTGCATCTATTTCAATTGTATCTGGCAACCAGACCAAGAGAACTTATGAATTTCTAGTTTCTTAAGTAATTATTCTTTTTAGGAGGAAAGCTCCAAGGTGTAAGAAATGCATCTGGTTCACATTTTTTGTCAAAAGTATCCAAAATATTGAAGATTTTGTCCATGAATCAAAGTATTACCAGGGGTTTTTTTTTATTTGTAAGATTTTGTAAATCTAGAAATTATCTCTTCTGATGTGGACCTCAAGTGTGGCAATGCTCTCCAATTGCCTAGACAGGAACTGAAACACTCTAAAATTTAGGATGTTTGTTTTCTCTAAGACTATAGCCATGAAGATGTTGATCATCACCTTTCTCCAAGTGGACATCAAAGAACATTTGCAAACTCCATAGATGCAGCACACCTAAACGCAGCCGCCATATCTGGCATGGCAAGCACCTGTCATGCATTGCTGAGAAGAGCTGGTAACAGCAGACAGAGAGAACATTTGAGACAAACCCTGCCTCTTAACTGGATCTTTCATGACTACACAGCAGTCTGAGCTTACGTCTGCTCAAATTAACAGGAAGTTTTCCACTGGTTTTCAAACCTGGCTCACTGAGTACAGTACACAAACCTGGAATTTAAAGCCTTGTGTTAAAAGACAGACACATAGAGGACACTCCCAAGTGCTCTTTGTCAGCAAACAAAACTACTACAATAAAACACTGAGCTAAACTCTACTAAAAAGAGAAAGGTGTGTCCAACTGTCTGGGTAGTCACTCCTGTGTAATTCGGCTTGGAAATACATGGAATAAAAACAGAGAATTGGAAATGCCATCTTCCTGCTAAGCATGCATGCTCTGCAAGTCAGGTACAACTTTAGCTATCATCTCCAAAACCAGTTTTGCTAGGAAGTTCTGCACAACTTCTGGAAGTATGAACTACAGCAATAATGCTACCTCCTTTTAGTTTCGGGTGGATACAAAACCAAATGAAAGCACTCTTTGACCCTTTACTCCTTTTCCATCAGATTCCTCTGGAGGTTGATAGCACTTTACAGCTAATGCTAATGAAGAGATAAGAAATAATATCAAATTCCTAACTGGGTAGTTATGAGACTACAGTGTTTTCATGATCTCCTCATCCTCCCCAGTACTCTCAAATGGAGAAGTAAGGTGCTGTTTTGTTTATTGTTTATGATGAAAATTCATACTTTATTTTGAAAAAAACATTTTTTCCTTTGGAAAATTGGCATTTCTCCAGTGCACTAGAGCCTTACCTCTGCTTGTACAACAGTTTCATTGATAAAGTGGCTATTACTGTTCTGTTGTATATGAGTTGGTTACTGATGTCCATTACAATGGTATAATTCAAGGGCAATTTACGAAGATCTAAATCTGACTTCAATTTTCTAACTGTCACAGTATTTTTTGCTACAAAAAAAAACACAACCTGTTTGAAAAGAACTTAATGAAAGATGACACTGACAAAGCCGTAGCTATTATTTCAGATGAAAAGCAGAACTTACAATAAATTCTAAAATTTTAATTATTAACCTTAGCTTCTGCTGCTGTGTTTCAGAGGAAGGAGAGATGATTGCTAAGGAACAAAGCTGAATTAAGACATTAAGTATTTATAGCATTAGTTCTCTAGCTATATTCAGAACAAGTGAGATTTTAACACAACTAATAATGTCCTACTTGCTTTCTGGCTATTGACTCATCTGCATATGGATGAACATGCAGATCCACATCACCAGTTGAGCTGATTACTGCTGATTTCAGTTGAATGAGTCAGGAAAATACATTATTTTTCATTTCTCTAGATAACTGCATGGCTAGAAAGCACCCTGAGAGGCTAACCTCATCTACCTGCCCACATCACCAGGCCTAAAGGCCTAAGGCAGTTTATTTCCCAATATAAATCTTCAAAACTTCAGTCCAGCAAATGTATAAGGTATCCTAAAAGATTTGTACCATACTGATACTGCTGAACATTTCATCCAATTAAAGTAGCATAAAAGTTTTATCAAAATAGTAACAGGAACATCATAATCTTATTGCTTATACATGAATACAAAATGAAAATTCCATGTACAACAAATATATTTGGCTGTTAAGACTACTTTTATGATTCCAAAGATACCAACACACACTGCAGGGGAAATTTGATCAATTCTATCTGTTAGATTCTTAATTGACAAACTCATACCAGATTTCACTGATGTACCAAAAGAGTTCTCTTCTATGTTTTTCAGACCTCATCTCTGGTTTTCTCTGCTGAGCATTGTTTTAAATATTCACAGTGCAGTGCTTAGCCTCTTTGAATGCTCAAATCACCTAAAAAAATCTTGGCATAGTCACTTAAATAATTTCGCTTCCAAATGTCTCTGTCTCCACCTATCCACTTCAGCATGGCTTCTAAGCAAGGTCTGTTATTTTCTATTCAGCAAGGGAACCACTCT
>NW_009952564.1:2966452-2979898 GCF_000747805.2 Chaetura pelagica | reverse complement strand
AGATGGAGAAAAAAATCCATGTGCAGGACTTCCATTAACACAAAAAGAATACATTATAACTATCTCAAGCATAACTAGAACAAAAGGCTTTTAAATGCCAGGTGTAGACAGAGCTAGTCAGGGATTTAAAGACCTGCCAAACATTGTTACTTTAAATCATTTCAGAGACCATAATTCAGGTAGGTTCCTAAAACAATCAGCTCAAAGGAAAGACAGCTCAACAGGTTTCAGTGTAATAAAATTAAACTCCCAAAATGCTGAAATAGTAAGAGTATAATCTCTGCTGAACTAGAGTTGTCTATATATTCAGCACTGAGTCACAACTGCAGTTGTTACTGTACTGTGCTGCTTTTCATTGAAGAGTACAAAGAGGTAATAGTTGCAACATGCAGTCCACTATTTAATTGTTACCATTTTACAAAGCCCTTATCCTTGCTCTCGTAAGAATCACCATAACAGAAAACCCACATAAAATTTCAAAGTAAACATGTTTATGTTTAAGCAAAAGCCATTTTGCAGTCAATTTAGGAATTTAGTTTAATGGACACTCAGTGGTTTGACCTATCTAGATTCACTCTTCTTTCTTCTCTTATCACCCAACATTCATTTATCTTTTTCACCCAACTTCTCTGAAATCATCTTAAAAAAATTTCCATTGTGAATAGAATTCACTGATTCAGTCCTGCATTTTAATTTACACTCATTTGAGAGCCAATTCTGACTTCTGAGTACATTAGTTATTTCATGCATTCATCCTGTATTTTATGAAAACATCCTATAATCTACTTCTTGATCTCTATTTTTCATTCACAGAGTGTGGCAGTTCTACAAAATATAGTGTTGATCTGACTGGATAAATCTTAAAAAAAAAACCCAGTTAATAGTCATAATGAAAACTTCTGAAAGAAAGCTATAGATGTAATAAGCACATGATAAAGCTGGTGGAACACTTATAAGTGTTTTCATAGACATCTAGTAACTGCCTAAATGCTCTCTAGCATTGTTCATTAGGCTTCTAAAAGTAATGGAATAGAAACATTACTATTTTAACTCAAAAATATTTGCAAATTATCATCATATATTTCCTTTTCTTTTTCGGTTTATATTTGTCCTATTGCCACACTTGCTTCTGCATCTGCAGGCAAGATGTGAGTAGTTGTGAAGTGCGTTAACTGTACTGCTGTCACGCCTCCTAGAACCACTTTCCTTCTAGACATGTACTAGATAATTTATCATCATTTAACAGCAATCCAGCGAAGAAACCACAGAAGAATACCTCTCTACCACCTGTTCTTCAGTAGAATTTCTCTTTAACTTGTACATGCCATTATAATAAATTATGCAGATCATGTTTTCACTGTTGCCTTCCACTATATCTCTTTGGCTCTTCTGATGTGAATAAAACAGGAGTTCAACCTTTACAATATGTGTTTTGAAGACAAGCCTACCAAACAGTGAAAATTCCCTTTTTTCAAAATAATTGTTACAGGAAAAAAGGGCATCTGATGCGAAGAACTTTAAGACATGTTTCAATTATAAAATTTCCTCTCCTTGTGGAAAATCTTTGGTGCTGACACTTCAATATAGAGCATTTCTTTTTTTACACATTTCTGATTTCAGACTCCATAGTGCCAAACCATTTCTTACACAAAGCAAAACCTGCAAAACTGAAAAAAATATGTATGCCAATATGCACAAACACATATACATCAGAAGTATATACAAAGAGGCCCACACATACATTTTAAAGGTCAGCAGTTTCCTAAATAGAGGACTAAAGCTGAATGCAGAATTAAAGCTGGGAATAGACTGTATGTTCTCAAAATTACAGTATTTGAGGACACATAGCACAGAAGTACAAGTGTAATGATTTAACATATATGAGGAAATAATAGAACTAAGAGCAAATATCAGCAAACCCCAGACTATAACCAAAAAAAAAAAAAAAGCCAAAATGTGAAAATAGGGTTTTTTTAATAAGTAAACTAGCCTTTATCTCTCACTGCTATTCAGAAAACAAAGAGCAGGTGCAGACTATGCAAGAAATGCCATACATTAAACACATGTATCCAGTCAGACATGGAGTTGCCTTCAGCATCAATTATTTGGTTCTAGAATGACCCATGTTTATTTACTAGCCATATTTCCGCTCAGTTATAGAGATTTAAAAACAAGAGTCCTGAATAAGCTCCATATTTCATCAGCTTTGTAATTAAATTTTGGGTAAAAGCTTGGAGCACTTCTTTAATCAAACTTCCACCAGTAACAAACAGGAGCTTTACCTGACAAAGACTAAATCATAGCTAAAGTCTCAAATGTAAAGACGCTCTGTGAATCAAGCAGGTGCCTACAGTGTCCTAAGAAAATGAGACTGGGGAACAAATTTTTTGCACAGTTTTTTAAAAAACAATATACAAAGCTTTCATTCTGCAGTTTAAAAAATTCTGGTGTATTTTTCTAGTCTCCTTACAATAATCTCTTTCACAAGATAAAAAAGTCAAAGGAACTGAGAAAGAGACATTACTTTTCCACAAAAGGAGGCCACACCACTAGACTTTAATCTGAAAAATGTCAAATTCTGACCAGGACACCAGATGAGCAACTGGAATTCAAGACCATAAAATATTTATATGGAAGCAATCCATATCTTGCTTCAGAATAAAAATGAAATAATGATTCTAAACCTTGCTGAACACCAAAATGCTGAAAACCTAAATCTAGTTCCCGAAGACACAGCTCTGTCTTTTTTTTTTTTTCTTTTTTTTTATTTCCCTTTCTTTTTTTCATGTGAATGTTATTACTAGTAGTAAGAATTAAATGTGTATGTTTGGTAAATAATAAAAGCCTTACAGTCATGCAGTATTCTTCAATATACAAAATTAGCAAAATGTGATTAAAGCACTAGCTTTAATCCACCTAGAGCTTCATCTTGTAGCCTTGGATAGGCAACTGTAAAATCAGAGATACGTACATTTTAACACTTCAAAACATTAATAAGAATCTTTTAAACATTGTACTTCAGTATACATATCTTTTGTCATTGTTACAAAAATCCTTGGATGCACTGAGATTTTTTAATCTAGCCTGAAAAGAAACCAAGTTAACTGCATATTTCCAAATAAGAGAAACACTGACTGAGTTAAGAATATGACTATACAGAATATTTTCAAGGGATTATATAAAGTAGCATTTCTTCTTTCCAACAAGACAGACTATTGGGGAAATACCGTAGTAAAGCATAAAAAAAAAACAAACCTGAACAGCTTTTTGTTGAACAAGCTAGACATTTTGATTTACTAGATCTAAAATTATTCACTTTAGCCTACTGAAGTAACAAAGTAAAGCATTTACCTGCTTTTCTGTGTGACATATGAGTTATTCTAGATTTTCCTATATCCACTAGTGAAATACTAATAGTCTTCAAACGCGCCATCTTCCCCATGCCCCGTTCCATATAATTTTTAAAGTAGTTATGCTTAGTGATGGAATAGTTGAATTTTACTCTAAATATTGCCAGAATACTTGCTTTGCTATCCACAAAGATGGCTTCAATAGGATATTTAGTTCTTCCTTCCTGCATTTCACAGAAATTATTGCCAAAACTCTTCCAGATGTTTAACAACCTAAGGAAATGCTAGTGTTTTCCAAATCATGTCCATCATATATAAAGGAAGTATCTAAATATATATCTGATAGAAAAGCTAAAAAAGTTATGTTTATATTTTTAATTATGTTTCTGACTCCATGGTTCACAGATGCCTCTATAAAACATAAAAAAAAATAAAAATTAACTTAAAGTTGAAGATACAAAAACGCACAACCCCCCCACATTTCCTGCGCCTCAAAGGCACATTCTGTTCTTCCAACCTGCATGAATTAACCACTGTATCCCAGGGGACATTCAAACAGATACAAAGTATAGAATGTTGTCAGTGAGAGCAGATTGAGAAGAAAACAGGTCTGAAAGATATGATTTATGGTCAAAGCTTTGGCCTTGAATTAAAGAATTTTTTACAAATTCTACTTTCACTATCACACTCTTCATATTGTCTACTGCATCAAAAAAAAACTTTGACATCAGCAAGAGACCTAAGAAAAGAGAAAGTAAATTCATTATAAGATTTGGCAACTATTGCAGTCATCTGAAAAGCTCATTTTAGCTCAAATTTGGAGGTTCTTAACAAGGCAAGGCCTCCTTTTAATCATTAAAATCTACATAGTTGGACTTCCTGCTCTTAGCTGTGCATTTCTTTTATCTGTGTGTTCCATTCTTTGTTGCAACTTCAGTGGATTCAACATGCCAAGAATATAAACCTATCGAAAACAAATAGATTTCCTATTAAAGTTATTGCATATCTGACTTGCATCATAAAACTAAAAGGCATTTTGGATTTTCAGCTTCTCACTTCAGCTACAAAAGATTATAAACAAGAAAAAAAATCTAGAGTTAACAGTTAAAACTGCTCGATTACAAAACAAGGACCATCAGGTAGCAACCAGCCTTGCAGTGCCCACATCAAACTAACTATTACATATGCAAGTATCTGTAATGAACACTGCTACAGTATTTTTAAGACATTGGCTAATGAAGCCATTCCTAAGCAATTCAGGCCAAAATTCTTGCAGGTATTTTACACTGTGTTCCTCTTTCACTTTTAGTGGAGAAAATGCCATTTGAAAATCACTGAGAGACTAAAGTGAGTCGAAGATCACATTGGACTGAAACACAAAAGCAACGGTCACATCAAGTACCCCGTACGGGGAGCGTACAAAGAGCTTCCATAAATTCTGGAAGGAAGAGGTTGTTCCTAAACTGAAGTACATTCTCAACACATGCACACTCAGTCTACAGATTTTCTTCTCAGACTACTGATCATTATGGGGGTTCCATCAGCTAGAAAATTTACAGAGACTATCAAATAATTTTATATAGGTCACTGAAGAATCATCACATGCTAATGGTCTCTTCAGTTGCGTCTAACCACAGTCTGGATTCAAACACACTGATCTGGTGATGAGATGCTCTTAATCCCTTTGTCTGCCACACGGCCCTACAGTGACATGGGCAGATAGAGTTCTAAATTAGTATCATTCTACTTAATTACTATTTTTACACTTTTGAAGAGAGCAATATAAATATAAATCTTCAGAAAATAATGTTTGAAGCCACTAGCAAGTAGATTATACTGCAGTAAAATAAGATTTCCTTGACAAAAAGCATCAATGGTTTATGCCATCATGATGACTTCAGTACCCTTACTTTTAGGAACAGAAATAAAGCAGTAGAGTACCACAGCAGTACAACCTCAATGAATCCTTAAAAGTTAAATTAATTTCCAGTAAATAATGCTGCTAATATTTTGGTCTAAGTATGTAATGCCACAGATTTCATAAACACTGTGAAATCAGAGCACAGTTACACTGTTCCCAGTCGTATATTTAAAAAGAAAAATTATTTCTACTGCAAAATAGAAAACATTCACTTATGGATATTTCTTTCACCATGTTTCAAGTCCTTGTCATAGCCATTTGAGATTTAAAACAAGGTTTGAAGTAATTCTCCAGCCAACCTCTAAAACAAGCCTGAAGGGTACAGCTCAAGACCCAGCTGAAAGAAAACAAAGCAACATGCATTGACAAAAATGTTCTTTGACCAAGACTATGCAAAAGCAGGGCCAACACTCCTATCTTCTGTTGCTCTTAGACCATGATAAAGTTTCCCCCCACAGTACACAAAGCAATTATAGTAACTATGTCGTTTTGGACTGTATCAGTCATGATCTCAACTGAAGACTTGATTTCAAATCCCCAATATCTTCATTCAAGAATATATTGTCATTATTATTACTTAAAAATAAAAGTGATGCAATTATGTCCAGTCACCTTTGTGATCAGAGATAATGTAATTTCCAATTAGTGAACCCATGTCATTCGATTTCAGTGGAGCCAGATAACAAGTCTCGCTTATCAGAATTTTCCTCCATCAATGAAATGATTGTAGGAACAGGCTGACTGACACTGCAAGTTGGGTAACACTGTCTCCTTCAAGCAATTGTTTCTGTCCTGAGTGCAACATGAGTGGGTTTGACATACATTCACAGTCTCAGTATTGCAATGGGTTTGTAACCTTCCTCCCCGCACATTAATACCAAGAGTCAGGCCTGGGTTACCTTTAGGTAAAAGCTAAGTTGTGGAAAAAATATATCACCTCTTTTCACAATTGGCTGCTAATATGCCTTCATGTTTTTATTAGCCATTCCCTGCGTACCTCTTCCCCAAAACAATCCCATTGAGATTCCCCAGTGAGGTTAGATTTGTCTGACAGGTCATAAAGTAAGAATTTTCTTCAAAAAGTAACATATAATTTGATATTTACCAATATTTTACTAAGTTCTAGTTGGCTAGCATGGTGGGCACTTACCCAAATCCCCTGTAGCTGTTGAGTCAGCTGTACTCCATCTATCCTGTGCTCCTGCATGTGATCAAGTGTTTGACTTGTCTGTCCTGCAGAACTTTTTCAGAAAATACTCTGAGCCTGTGGATGGGGGAAAAGAAACACTCATTATGAAAATTCTTTTAAAAATAGGTTTGGATTTTAGATGGGAAAATTTGACAGGTCTCAGAATACCTCAGTCTGTTCATCATCAGACTGAAACCCGATCAGGATCTTTATGGTGGCTTTTTTCAATCCTCTGCCTCTTTTTTTCTTGCAGCCTTTTGATCTGCTTCTCTCCACTTGTATGAAGATCTCCAGAGGACCATGTGGGGCAAACAATCAACTTGGAGAAATTATTCTGTCATCAGCTTGTTGAGGGAAAACCTTGACTGCTTAAAGAGAGGGGTGGGAGGAAGGAGAGAGATGGAAGCACTGAGATAGGATCAGTAACTAAGCTGCAAGGTTATCAATGTCCCGTTGTGTGTTGTGAGAAGTGTCTATTTTTTTCAATTCTGGGCTAAATTCATAGTACTAAACAAAACAAAAGCAAAAAGAGCAACATTTCACGCTGTGATGAAAATGTGATATAGGGGTGTCATCATGAATACAGGTGTCAACAGAATGATAATTACCAAAAGGACATCAATGCACACAAAGCCAAATGCACAAAAAGGCAAAGATCAAGCTGCTAGAAACCAAACCTGCTTCATAATATCTACTCCCCTATCTCTGGGGTTTGCAGGGGGGTGATGGGAGGCATTTCACTACTTTTTGTTACATTCATTTTTTTCTTCCTCTTCCCTTCAGTTTCTTTCACAACCATCTATGCCTTTTGTTACACCTTTGGCCAGGAAAAAATGTAGTTCTAGGTTTTGGCACCATAGAGGAAGATTTGAGGTGCCTGGATTTTCTGGGGCTTAAGGAAGTTTTTAGAACAGAAAAGCCCTGCCTCTGCTATGTCTTCACTTTGGCCAGCTCCTCTTAAACACCTAAGTGCTGCAGAGCACACTGTGCATATTCATGGTAACCCAGGCAAGCCCCAAAGAGCAGCCATGGGACAGGATGCTCTGACTCCCCCCCCCTCCTCATGGTCCTACCACATCTGGGCAGTGACATGCCCCCTCTTGGAGGCAGTGGGATGCTCCCCTGCTGTTCCCTGAGCTACTCTTGGCCAGTCACCTCCACACCTGGGAGATCAGTGGCTTCATTGCTCATTGGTTCTGCCCACAGCTCCAGCAGAGCTGCACAAGACATGTTTCACCTTCCTCCCAGTCCTGAAAAGGGGTAGCCCCTGCACACACAAACCTTTACCTCTGCACCAGAGAATGGCAGACTCCACCTGGCCACTCCAGACCTAATACGGAGAGTCCAGCACTGACCTCTTGCTTAGGCAGACAGAGTTTGTGCTGTTCCTAGCAGGAGTTTTACTTTAGAAAAGATCCAGTCTATAAGCATTATACTTTGAAGTTGTCAGGTTCCAAAGGGCTCTTTACATCTGCAAATTACTAGTCCTTTATTCAGGCATGTATCCTATAATATTAATACTGCTTTGGCTGGGTAAGGATTCAAAAACTAAAGTCAACCTCATAATATGGACAATGTAATATAGTCTGGACCAGAGTAGTCTTGAACTAGTAAAAGAATAAACCAAGAGATATGCAGCAATGATATTTCAGTCATATACTTCATATTAAGTGTTTAGACAAGTGCGATGATACCTCATCACACAATGAAAGCATGGTATACTCTTGAGTAGGCTTCCAAGATGGAAACCTTTATTTGGTTTCTTTTATTATTTAAGACACAGCATCAAAATTCATCCCTTGCTTTTTGGTCTTCAGATCAGATTATTAAAAACATCATCTTACTACAGCGTCGCAAGCCGATGCCGTCACAGAGGCTATCAGCTTATCAGGATGCTTCTGCAACTTCCCCCCACAATTTGGAGGGTTTTTTTTCCCCACAGACACCATGTGCAATTTCTCTCCATTTCCACCTACAGCAAGTACATCTACTGCAACATCTGGGTTTCTTCCCTCTATTAATGCTGTCACCTCATGTTTCTCTGGCTGCAGACTATGCTTTTCAATAAAGATGACAAAGCACCAGGGTGCAGAACAGGTCTTATAACCTGAGCCTCGCTTCTGCTGCTCATCTCAGCAGTTACACGCAGAGGAGTGGTGGCAGTGCACTTCTGCGAGACCATCTGTCCCCACAAGCTGTAGGAGCAGCTTCGCCAAGGCAAACACACTTCGACCTGCACATGCATGAGCAGAAGCAAGTTAAAAGCTGGCTGGGCAGCACAGTACAGTGGCTGCATCACAGTCCTAAGCTGCCAGGAAGAACAGTTTCCACTGCAGCAGATCACATCATGTACCCCAATGAAAACTATTGCTGACACACTGCTCTTAAACCATGTGTTTCTCAGGAAAAAAACCTATTAGCTAGATGTTCCCAGCTCCAAAGAGTTTTCACAGTCTAGGAGTGCAGCAGTTTCCCCCTTAATCTATTAAAACTCCATATGCAAGGGGAAGATTAGCCCAAGCATGTTCTATCTGTAATTGACTGTTCTTGTTTATAGAAAGCAATCAAATCTCTGTACTTTCTAATCTTACACAGTTTATTTTTTTTTTCACTTTGCATAATATTAAATAATTTTGCAATATTTCAGTATCATTTCAAACAGATATTCTATCCAGAACAAATATAAGACCACAGTGCTATGAACATATTCCATAAAGAGCTTTCCAAATGTACCTTATTATGACTAAAAGACACCTTGCTTATTTCCAAATTCAAAATCTGTCTCCATCATGCAAATCTCTCTGCCTGTCTCACTATTTTGCATATAATTTGAGACAAGATAAAATGGTTATTCTAATCACTAATTTTAAAGGAGGTTTGGACACAGTTTTAGCAATTAGCATCTAAGGAGCTTTCTGTTTTCATATAGAAAGACACAATGCATAAGCCCAGACACATTCACAACTTGCTGTGCTATCTAAATATCTGTGAGGAGAGAGAGTGGCTGTGAGAGGACAGGAAAACTCAATAGAGGAGAACAAATTCCAATTAAGAGGGCAAGTTCAAAGATTATTAACCAGTCCATATGCAAGACAAATTCTACTGCTGCTATGTCCATAACTTCAGAGTTTGCCAGACTTGTATTTCTCTTAATTAAAAAGACAGACAAGATTACAATTTATTATTAACCAGAAAAAAAACTATATTTTTTCCTTAAGTTTTTATCACTATTATCCTCTTGCATAGAGTTCTGAAGATATCCTAGACTTACTTTTCCCAAATTGAAGCTCATATCACAATTTCACCATGGATGTGAAATTCCACAAAGCTCAGCTAGATTCCTAGCTTTTTTTTTTTTTTTTTTAAACATGGAGGAGAAATACGACTATTTCAAAACAATATATTCTTCAATTTTGTAAGTCATATGAAATTCCCATGCTCAGTTCAAAAGTGAAACACTTTGCTCTCTGAAGAGGGACTCCGAATTCTGACAGTACACAGCGATTGCTGGCGGGTTTGTGAAATGAATTCTGGAGCCTGAACAGCCTTCTAAGGGAACAATTAAGCCCAAGTGCATTTCCATTGTTTAGGAAAAGAGAAAGTCATCTATGCAATTAGATAAGTAACTTATCTAAACCATATGCCTTGCCTAAAATATACCTCAACACAAAATGTTTGAGAAGAAGTTCAGGGAAAAAAAAAAAAAAAGCTTAAAAGCACAACCTGAGCTGATAAAACAAAAACAAGTAAACCTTTCCCACAAAATAATCTGACAGGAGTAGATTTATATTTGGAACATATATGGGTATATATAGGCTTGTATTTAGGAGGGATCTCCTTAATTTCCTCTATAGACATTTTCGTCATGCATATACAGCTATTATGTCCCCTCTTACCTGCCTCTTTTCCAACCAGGCCTACACTAAAACTTTCAGTTCTTGCAATTAAATTTTTGAAGCCTCCAAACCCTCCCCACTCCTCCAATTGCTTTGTGCCTCTCACACTTGTATTGATCCATATTTAAAAACCCCTACACTTTGACTTTTCTAGCCATTTCTCAGTATTAAGCCCACATTAAGCTCCTTGGTATAAGCAATTCACACTTCTACCCAGGTTTCTTTTCTGAATGATCAGGTTCAGTTCAGAACCTAGCTAATGTAGATTAACTATTATATCATTCTTACTATACCTAGTCAATGTGGGCTGTAGCCACAAGGGAAAAAATAATCAATACTGCAAGAGAAATTTCTCCCTAGTTATAATCAGATATACTCAGACAAACACATGGCTTCAAAATTGTCATGGCTGTTTACATTATTGCATTCTAGAGAGAGAGTACACCAGTTTTAAATAACTGAACAGTATTCAACCTCAGAACCGACTAGTTCACGTTCTATCTTGCCAAAAAAAATGTAATTTAAATCTCTCTAATGCAAACTGTTAGCAGAACAGGGAACACAAGTGAGAAAAATGATCATGAAATTATACTTATACTGAAACATCACACAGAACCCAAATCTAGTTTATGCAGCTTTACCAACGGCAAAAAACATGACCTGAACAGATTGTAAATAACTCTGGCATCAGTTTCATCTGGGTACAGACCACAGAACTGGGATATATAAATCGCTGTTAGTCACGCTAGCACACAACAACATACATCAAAGGACCAACATGCTTTAGTACTAGCAGAGGTAAAGTTGAATGAGAAATGGTTCTGATGATAAATTGTGAATTGGATTTTAAAACACATGCAAGACTCCTTCAGCTTCTTTGGCTTTATGGAAACCAGCCTGCTCAGTGGCAACACATATATACTCCCAGTGCTTTAGAACAGCATTAAAAACAGCTCATTTCTTGCTTTAAAATTCCTCCTTGTTTCACAGTATTTCTGATTTTTGGTTTTATGTGTTTAAGACCCTACTGGCAGAATCTACCTTTAATATGATAGATGAGCTTCAGCTCACCTAAGGGGTAGTTTTGAAAAGGAGTTTTCATGTTGACTGTAACAGACCTGATAACCTGCTGTGAAAATAATTCTGGAATTAAACTTCTTCTTGGATTATACAGAAGAGTTTTCTTTTCCTCTAAATCTAAAAAAAATGCTTCAAAATCAACTATAATAAAAAAGAAAGCAAAGGTCTGAACTCTCACTTTCATTCTCTGCATATTTATTCAGCTTTTCCGAATGAATGCAAGTTTTAATTGAAGTCATAACATAGACTTGTTTTGATTATATTAGGAGATAAAGCAAGTCTTAAATAGTCAGAATTTCTCTTGATAGCAGTATGTGTTCTATACAAAGACATGTAGAAATCACTGATGTAGATCAGGGAAGAGAATTTAGATTTATAAACAAAAAATAAGTAAATAGAAGTTTGAAATACATTCCTTGCAGTGTTTCTGTAAAAAAAAAAAAAAAAAAAAAAAAAGAAAGAAAAAAAACCACTTAATTTTCCATTTACCACATCCTTAGTTATTAAAAGTTGCACTGTCCAAACACAAGATGCAAATTTTGTTTTAGGATCACCATCTGCAAATACATATGTACTTCATGAGCCCTAGATGAATCCTAAGCATTACACACTCCTATGTATAACTGAGAGACGTTCCTTTTTGAAGCCATTTCCACCTCCTAGCAAAACCCACAATCTCTATTCCTTTTCTTTAACAACTGGATTATACTTAATATTTCAGTGCTTCAAACTTTTTTCTTCTACTGGGACCTGCAGATTTTCAGATGAGAAAGAGCATGGTTTTGACCTGAAAGGAACATTAGTCTGGTCCTCTTGCTTTACAGCATAGCCTTTCCTTGTCTCCCTCTGCCATTAGCTTCTTCAACTAAATGCAGATGTCACCAGCCTTTCTGTAGCAAAGGGAAATAAGTGTCCCATTAAGTACTTAGAGGAGTGGACAGATTCTCCCATTCAGCAGGTTGCCTACTGTTGCTGAACAGAAAATCTTGTATTTCTGAGAAAGAGCCATCACAGAGAGGTTATTTTTCTCTAAGTGGTTTCCTTATTTCATCTCTTCTCAAGTTTAGTGTTAAGTTGCTGAAAGATTACCTCATTCATATGATTGGGAGCCTGCTAGCCTCCAGAGCATAGGGTGAGTGAGGCAATAATTATTTGTTTGGAAAATACAGGTAGTTAGCTTGTATTGCAAAGAAATATGCCTGAATTTGCCATTATTCCAGGGACGAATCCTGAAATCTTTATTTCTTTTCAGTGACTCAGGACCCGCTCACGATGGTGAAAAATTACATGCAGACAGTCCCAGCTGCTGCTTATGTTCTGGAAGAGCTCAAAGGAAAATGAAGCAAAGGGCTGACTGACTGAGCAAGCACTGCTGCAGACCATGTGTGTACCCACACCCTGGGTCTTCTTTGAGGAGGAAAGCAATCTCTGCATAAGGTAGGATGCAAGTTTAATGTACTCCAATAAACCAGTGGAATTCTCCAAGCCAGCTGGGCTCCCCCTCCTTCTTCTTAGTGTACGACGGTATTTTGGTTTTAGAGCTTGGTTTACGTTGTGCTAGAATCTTCTTTGGGGGATCTTTTATTTGTGGGATTTGGGTTTCTTTTCAGAGCAACTTTGATTCAAGGAAAAAAGTAAGCAAGTGCAAAGCAAGTGCAATAAATTCAGAGCTTCCCATGTTTGTTCAGGCCACAGACTGACTTCTAAGACCCCTTTCCATGAACTAGGCAAATACAGATGCTGGTTTGGTTACTAGGACGATATTCCATAATGTAAGATTTAAACTTCAAAACAGTAAGACCTTGATTAGAGTTTCCTGACCCCTGATGGAGACACAAAGAAAGACAGAGATCAGAAAGATTTTTCCACAAAAGAGCCTTGACCCATTCCTTCTAGGTTGTACCTGCTATCAGAATACAAAAACAGCAAACTGCTCCTAGGAAGGAAAAAGCTCATCACACGACCTCTGTGAACTAGATTTCATTATTTTGCAGGAGGAACATTCAGCAG